>NC_081180.1:25810928-26096838 GCF_029867415.1 Vicia villosa | reverse complement strand
TGATTTTGAATTTTGGTTCTTCCGCTTGTATATTGTTCCTTCCGATTCTCCATCTTCTTCTCTTGAAAGTTTAAAAACCAAAGATGCTCATTATTATTTCTTTAATTCTATACGCTTTCTATTCTCTTTGGAAGTTGGAAAGATTGCATACCTCGAGCTGTTCAAATTTATTGTGTACTTATAATACAAATTTTGATAACAATTCAAAAATAGTGTAGTGCTGGTTCTTTTATGATATGGTTGACATTTATTCACATATAATATCACAACAATTATTAGGATTAACTGTTGTTAAAGAGCGCACACTTTCCTGTTTACTACAATGATCACTAGACTGTGATTGAAAGTTTCGTATATACTACCACACACTACATAACAACACATGGTCCTGTGTAATTATATATCTTTCCAAGCCGTTGTTAAATTCCTTTTCCGTAGTAGTGAATACATGGCTGCTACTAACGTCACCTTTACTTTAGTTAAGGGAACACCAAAAATTTATCCATTTAATTTAACCTTTTAATGAGGTTTTAGCGTATTAATCACTAAAACCGACATTGAGCGTTGATAATCACTAAATGAACGATCAAGACTTGTTTAAGGACAATGAAGAAACTCAATAAGCACGCTACATACAATAGCAGTTGTATTAAATAACCATTGTTGTATGTCTTTTAATAAAATATAAAAAAAATGCACCAGTAGAACAACAACATCAAGATTTAAACTCTTGACAATGCGCTACATACAATAATAGTTGTATTAAACAACCATTGTTGTATGTCTTTTGATAAAATATTAAAATGCATCAGTAGACAATTAATGACAGCAAGATTCGAGCTCATGTCCATGCGCAACTTTTTGCCACGGTTGGAACTTCTAATCGTGGTGAACATTGACTTAAAAATAAATAAAAAACAAAATGTGTTAGGATTCGAACTCATGACTATGCGCCACTTTTCACCCCGGTTGAAAGTTCCAACCGTAGTTAAAAGTGGGCTTAAAAATGAAAATAAAATAAAAGTGTCTAATTGAATAGATTCTACCACGTTGGATCCTTTGGCTGTGGTGAAGTAAAATTCGATGCGTTACGAAAGGTACTTTCTGTAGTAGTAGTGAATATTTAAAAAAAAATCAATTCCATATGAAACGGACTTGAATCATCTTCTTCAATTTTTTATATCCGACCATCTCCTTCGCACTTTTATTTCTATCTCTCTCTCTCTCTCTAATATTTTATCTCTCTTATTCCTTTTTATCAGTTTTTCTTAATTTCATTAATTCTTATACACTTGTTTTTAGGGTGTGTTTGGTTTAGAAGAGAAGTTGTAAAGAGAGAAGTAGGTAAGAGAGAGTGAGAGAAGAGAGAAAAATGTGAGAATTAAAGTAGATTTGATGTATTGTTTGTTATAAGAGAAGTATGATAGAAATAGAAGTAATTGTTTTTGAAAAGACAAAAATACCCTTTACTTAAAAAAGTTATTACACCCTAAATTTGAAAAATAGATAAAAGTTAATATTATAATAATTGGGTAAAATTGGAAAATTGAATCTCTTTCCCATTTCTCCTATTATGAGAAGATTGAAAAAATGGTGGGATCCATAAATTATAACTCTCTCTTCTCTTTCTCAACCCAACCAAATAAGAGAAGTTTCACTCTTCTCTTCAACCTCTCTCTCTTCTTTTATTTCAACCTCTCTCTCTTCTTTTATTCCTCTATCAAGCATATCCTTAGTGATGAGAGAGAAAGACGGTAGGAGATGATCCATAATCATATATAATCATATTAAAGAATTTCTCTGATGGATTAGGTGAATTTTCAAATAAATATAATAACTAAATGAATTTTTTAAGGGGGGTTTATTTAACGTCTGATAACTTGATTGGTGATTCAATCAAGGTTTCCTAAATCATGTACAAAAATTTCAATAGATAATTTTCTTTATTTTAATAAAAAAATTTATTGGTTTAAAGATTGGGGGTGTCTTATTAGTTTTTTTTTAATAAGCAATTTGTATCTATCGAGTTTCGAACCTGAGACCTTGAGAGGAGCACACTCTCAAGACCCAAGCGATTCACCGCTAGATCACACACACGCACACGGGTGTCTTATTAGTTGATGGGTAGGGGAAAATATACTCAATTATTTGTTATAAATATTGTTATTTGATGGTTCTTTTAATTTTGATGTTTAGTAATTTGCTTAGTATAATACTAGTATCTATCTTATACTTATGATTGATTGTGTGTTATCTTTTGTTGAAAGGAAATGATACAATTTATGACTAGATAGGAAATTGTATAGTTCATTATCCATTCTTGCTTGTATGTTGACATACTCTAGTATATAATATTCATTTGGTTTAAAATTTTAATTGAATAAATAATGGCTCAAATTGTGACGGGTACAATAAACACTAACTTGAGCCAAAGGATTCATACTATCATTTTCCAAAGTAGTCATAATATTATTTTCTTTTCCAAATTAAATTAAAACTTATATTACAAATTGTAACCAAGTAAAAGTCCTATAAATCCAAGACATGTTGATAGTTCCACATCATATAACTTAACACTTTTACTTCCTATAAAAAGTATGATTGTTTAATGAAAAGACTAAAGTAAACTTTTTAGTATTTGCAAAATTTAGGTTATCTTTTCCTCTTGTTTTTTCACCAGAATCTAACAGGTTTAACATTAGAGAAGAGAAACGAAAATATAATTATTATTATTGTTTGATTCAGAAATAAGAGTTAAATAAAGCATTGAAAAAGATTAATAACACTAAAATAGTATAGAAAATTCTTGGAGATAGAGGTGTTAAGTGATAACACTAAATCGCACTGCATAATTGACTCGATTTGCACATGTTTTTCATTATTTTTAGCATTATTGTCTTGTGTTATATTTGTTCTTGGCTCATTTGCAGGTATTGTACCATTTTAGAGCTCCCTTTGAAGAAACCAAGCGAAAAGGCAAAGGAAACGAGATTTTTCAATCATTTTGTACACTTGGCGTCCAACTCAGCGGCCGCTATAGAAGGCGCCATGACGTGTCCCTCTTCACCCAGTGGATAACTGCCACGTTCTCCATGATCTCTCACTTTTCACACTCGGCGCTCGCGGACCCCCTCCACGGCCGCGACCTTCACAAATGAGATCCCGCCCAAAAGGAGTTGGGGGGGGCATTCCTATAAAAGCATAGCCTCCAGAACTTCTATAAATAGCTGTTTCCATTTCATTTCTCATCATCCAAGCTTAGTTGCATACTTAAGTCATATACTGTCAAATTTTGTAAGTGAAAATCCCTTCACATCGAAGAGTTATCACACCATTGATAGAGTCTGTAATCGAGTTTGGAGCACTTTGGTAGAAGTTAATCCTGCCGCAATTTTCATTTCCAGTCGCAATTTACTTTCCATTGTACTAGATTTAAAGACTCCGTTTGGAGTAGGCTCCTTATTTACATGCCTTATTTTATTTAATCGCTTTGCCTTACATTACTTTAATTACTTTATTTCCTGCCTTGCTTTTATTATCATGTTCAACCGCTTTTATATGTTTATCTTTATTCCATGTCTGGCTAAAATTTTAAAGGTTAGAATGTAAGTATCATTGTCATGATAGTGTTCCAAATGTTGTATTAATAAAAGCATTGTTGGGGATGTTTTAACTTTTAACTTAAGTTTTCTATACTTAACTATTTCATGGATAAGATCGAAATCCGTCCATTCTAAAGATTAAACTTGATTAGTTCCTAACCAAACAAAAAGGGAGAAAGCGTTTTATCTAGTTAATTAGGGATCTTAAACATATTTAGAAAACGATTTTAAAACTGTTTTCGGACACGTTTACAAGTTTGAAATCTGATTTTTGGCCTAAAGCCAAGAATCTCTTTAAGTTAATCTTTCCAAGTTGAAATCACATTTTTACTAAGTTAAAGAAACTAATTTCTTAAAAATAGGTTTGCATTCTTTAACGCGGTAAGCACCTTTTATAAGTGACAATAAAAAGATTTGATTAAAGAGTAAATTCGGTTCTTAGTACGCAAAAGCGACAAGTTCCTGTTAAATTGTTTCTTTCTATAAGTAGAAAATATTGTCCCATAAGTAGTTCTACCTAGATGCAACTGGAATATTGTTTGATTAATGTGAATTACATTCAAGCCTGTCTTTTATCTGAATTTAATTTATCTCTTTATTTTTCTGCACTGTGTAGCAACCTGCTCTAAAAATTTAGACTTTTAGAGTCGCCACCTATTCTACTAGGGCGAATAGGAAACCCTACGAAGTTATAGAGAATTCTGGGTAAGTTATTATAATCAGGTCAAAGGAAGGTGTTAGGCACCCTTAACCCTTTCCTAAGGTTCGCATTTAAGGTTTGTAAGAGTATTATGGCAAGGTTTATGCTTTCAAGGGGGAACGGTAAGATTCGAACCTAATTGGAGTTTTAGGGAAGGGGACTCGCCTTGGTTATCCAAGTGCCTACGTACCTCCTTAGGGAGGATCAGAGTCTACGTAGTTCGGGGCAGGGTTGTACGCCTTAGAATTAGTATGAGGTTGTTTGAAGGTATTTTGAATTACCTTATCGCAGTTTTGAAATTCGCAGTTTTGAAATTCGTAGTTTGAAGATGAAAGAAATGTTTTGATGTGGCGTACAACCCTAATTATTATGTGTTTTCATTAATCGCGATGATCAATGGGTTTGATCAACATAATTAACAATTTGAAAGAATTGCTAATTATTCTAATCGATTGATTCGATTATCAACATTAGTAAATAAATGTGTTTTAATAGATTATTTAAATTGTTTTGGAATTGAATTATTTTATTATTAACCATCGTAATCAATTGGTTTGATTAGAACGATTAATAAATTAACGAAGGTTTGTTAATTATCCTAATCGATCGATTCGATTATAACTATTAACAAATTAATTATATTTTAAATAGATGGAAATTAATTAGAGAGAAGTAATTATCGTTAATTATCGTAATCAATAGGTTTGATTAAAATTAATAACGAATTTATGAGAATTACTAATCATCGTAACCAATTGAATCAGTTAAAACCCTTTAGTAAATAAACCTTATTTGAATTTATTATTTAATTAATCAAATAATAGATTATTATTCATCACGATCGATTAATTTAATCGAAACGAATAATAAATAAAATCTCAATATTAATTATATTATTAATTCAATTTAAAAATCAAATTATAAATATAAATAATAATTAAAACTTAATTATATAATTATATAAAAATAATAAAACAAATAAATAGAATTAATAGATTTTGATTAAGTATGGTTAGATTGAGGGTTTATAACATGGAAATCAAATCTGGGACGTTAGATCCAAGTGTATGGAGAATCCTATGGTCAGATCTGAGGTGTATGGTGGACAACCTGGGAGGCGTAGCATGCAATTGAGAAACCAAACGTTTCAATAAAAATAATGTTGGAGGGGGGTTCGAACCCACGCCCTCCCCCTCACAAGCGCTCTCCTCTACCACTCAGCCAACGATGCATTCGTTTAACAAAACGCGCCCAACGTAACATATATAAAACAAGAAAATACCAAAATAAAACGCGCGCGAGATTCAAATGGACAAACCAGATGATGCCACGCCATCATCTTCTTCATAAAATCCTGAAACCCTCTGCAAATTTAGCTACAAATTCGCTATGAATTCGTCTTGTAGCAATTTAACCTGTTCAATATAAAATCACATACAAGCAATAGCAATTTTTCGCACCCATGCCATTCTCTTCGTCCAGGTCTCACGAACCCAATGTTACCCTTAATTCCTTCTAATTTTACCTAAAATGCAAACCCCCAATTTGAGCTCACCCGACCTAACAATGGTGAAACTCGTTCAAATCATGCAAACACCGAATTAAATGCCCAGAAACGTTCAGAGCACTAAAGCAAACCACAATATGCAAGCAAAAATCATTGAGGATGCATGAATAATCGTAGTCGACTTCAAGTTTAAATAGACAAACCCGGGCTTATATGGAGGTGATTCTAGGGGTGTTGATGTTGTGCACCAATCCCAATCGCTTCAGAATGATCCAAGGAACGTTTTGCAATCTTCAAATCCCTTTGAAACTTCCTAATTCCCCAAAACCGAATTCAAGTTTTTGATCAATTTTTGTGTTCTTGAAGGAGGCTCTTTTTCCAGAAAATCGACCCCTAATGCATTGTGTTATGTTCTATATTTATAATGGAACATATTAGGTCAAACAAAAGGCCCAAAATATCTTTGGATCACTCATGGAGAATTTGTGAAATTTGATTCATGGAACTTTCCAATTTTGTTCAATCTTGCACCAATCTCTTTCCAATCACTTAGGCACGAAATTAGATTGGTAATATGGTATAAATGTTGATTGAATTTGATCATTATGAGGCCCACAATCAAATATTTGATTTTTACTTGATTTATATAACTTTTAATCATCATTTAAATGAATAAAAAACCATATAAAATCAAATAAAATTTACTAATTCGTGGAAAATGAATTTGATGACTTGGATAACTTGTGGATCAAGGTTAGAGCTTAAAAAGTTAGGCCCATTTGCAAGAAACTCCAATTTGAACCACTTTTATTTCACATTTTTCCTTCAAAATTGCCAAACTTTGACAAGGAATAACTCCCTCAATTTTTAAGATATGTAAGAGTTCTAGGACTTTTTGGAAACCTCAAGATGTCATCTATAAGCGACTTTGGAACCGTTTTCTCATTTGAAGATTTTATCTTGATGATATGGCCTTTGACAAAAAACTGCTTTTGGTTGACTTTTGAAAAGGACCTATAATCTTTTGTACCATATCTCCCAAATGAAGCATTTCTGGCCTTGCCATGTGAGAGACAAAGTTGTAGAGAATCCAATTTCCTTCAAAATTGGTTTTGAGTGAGAAATTTATGATATTCGATGTGAAAGTTATGGCTGGTCAAAGTACAGTTGACTTTTGGACAAAAAACCCTAATTTAGCAACTTTGTACTTTGTTGATTTTGAAGCTTTTCCTTGATGAATCATGATCAACCTTTGATCAAATGATGAATGAAACTTCAAAAGAAAGATGTTGACAAAAAATCAGGAGTTTTGACTGTGATTTGACCCTAGTTGACTTTTAGGTCAAACTAGTCGACTGTTGACTATCTGAACATCTGAATGAGCAATCCTTGGAATTGAAGCTTGAATTCTAGTATGGAGATAGTTTGACATATAATGAGCCAAATTAAATTCATTGGAGACCTTGATTCATCCATTTTCTTAAGAGACTGCAAAACCCTAGTTCAGGAGGTCTTTGATTAGGAGAATGTGCCTTAGGTTAACCCTTGAGCCTTGAATCTTTGTATGAGTTTGAAAGTGAAATGAGATGGGCAAATTTTAGGGTATGACACACTGCGCACATCTCAACTAAATCGATCCGCCTTAGATAAGCACCTTAACGATAGAGTTGATAAATTGACGATTGGTCTCTGTGGGATCGATAATCTTTTATATTACTCTGACACAATTCATATACTTGCGAATAACACGCATCATTAAGAAGCTCACCAAAATCTTAATAAAATTATGAGGTCTAACTAAATGTCGAATGAATGAAGAAGAAGGACTGTAGTTCTAATCTATAAGAACAAGGAGGATATACAAAATTGTTAATATTAAAAGGGGGGTGTTAAACTTATGAGTCATTACCATGAAGTTATATGAAAGAATGATTGAAAGGAGAATAAGAAAAGAAACCCAAGTTAATAAAAATCAATTTGATTTTATGCTTTGAAGGTCGACCATGAAAACATTCTATCTATTACGACTTGCGATAGAGCAGTATCAGATGGACCAACATGACATGCACATAATTTTTGTTGATTTGGTGAAGACATATGATAAAATGGCTCGAGAGATTTTGTACAAATCCATAGAGAAAAAATGGGTTAGTATTGCATATATTCGAGCTATATATCCAAGATATGTATGGAGTATCAACTAGTGTGCAGACACTTATGGGAAAGACACTTGATTTCCTATTACAATAGGTTAGCATCAAGGTTCAACCCTAAGCTGTTTCCTCTTACCTTAATTTTTTATGTAAGAACACATCAAAGAGTTAGCACGGAGATGCATATTTTTTTTCATATGATATAGTCCTACTTGAAGAGTCGAAGGAGAATTTAAATGAAGAGTCCAAAATAACACAAAAAACAACAGTTATCAACAAAAAAGAACTTTCCTTAACATAAACAACTTACCTTAAAAAAATAACTATAGACATTCACAAAAACATCAACATGCCGAATAAAGAAACCCCTACAATAACAAAAAACAATATTTATCCACCAAAATAACAACTTACCTTAACTAAAACAATAACTTTCCTTAATATAAATAAAAACTTACCTTAATTAAACAAAAACATACCTCACTACTACGAAATATACCTTTGATAAAACTAAATTACAACAGTCTGACAGTCAACCGTGGTAATACCTAATTTTCGTAAAACACCTATCATTACGGTTGGTATAATCAATCGTTGTGAAAGGTATTACATTTTACAACGAATGATATTTACTCATATATAAGAGAATTAACTCTCACTTCACTTTTTTGACATTATCAATGTATCTCACTTCAAAACCCCATCACACATCTCTCTCTCTCTCTCTCTCTCTCTCTCTCTCTCTCTCTCTCTCTCTCTCTCTCTCTCTCTCTCTCTGTCTCTCTCTCTCTCTCTCTCTCTCTCTCTCTCTCTCTCTCTCTCTCTCTCGTCATTAGCTTTCCTATTCTACAGTATATCCGTCAATCCTTTTCTTCTTAGATAAATGTATTCTTTTTCTTCCTTATTCTCTCATTTTCGTGTATGTGTTGTTATATTTCACATGATTTTCATATGATTTTCTTCTTGTTCGATAGTTTATGGGTTTTTGGTAGTTGTATGTTGTTGATAACTATAGATAAATTTTTGTTGACATGATGGTCATATTATTTATTCCGGTTAACCTAAGTTTTCAGCTTACTCCTCAATTTTATCATCCTTTCATTGTGGATGTTATGGTTTAAATGAGAAAATCATTTTTCAATTAAAGGTATGTATGTTGTCGATAAATATTATTATATGTTATTTTTCGTTGTTATTTAATAAATGGTTTTTCATGTGAAACTAGCAGGTGGTCATGGTTCTTTACTTATCACTGATGCAAAAGGTTGTGTGAACATAGATCTAACACAGTTGAGAACTTGTGTTCGATGTGGAAATATTATATGAGTCTATCATATAATATTCCCATAGTGAACACATATTTTCTACGCTTCCTTCTACTTTATCCTCTTCATAGCTTTCAGGAACGATTAGTTATCAACTTCTCTCAATCTATTTTAATTAATTGATGTTTTTATTAGTGAGTTTGTTATATCATATGTGATTGTTTCACTAACCCCTCATTGAACTTGCATTCATTTAAATAAATTTTTGAGATAATAATCAGAAAAATTAAATTATTCTTGAGATGCATTTGAACCCATATTTTCAACACATTTTACCTCACGTTGTCTGCCCAACAATTTGATCATACTTTGAGCTTCTTAACTTCGATTAAGGTGAGACTAGCGACAAATAAAAATTTACAAAAAACGTTAGCTATTGAAAAATAGTGGCACGATTTTGATGTGTTTTTTTACAAGTGTATGTTTCTTTTAAAGGTAGTTTCTCAAAATTTTAAGGGTTAGCAGTTTTCATGAAGGTTTTGATGAAGGAACAGTGTAACGAAGCTTTGGAACAAAGGTTTTCTCCATTGAAGACCAAATCTCTCCTTAAGTTTCATCTATTCTTTCTTAAAACTTATTGCTATGTATTTCTATAATATGAGTAATTAAGTTTCTTTCACATTAGGTCTTGATAGATTAACATGTATGGATTTGTTGTGGACAAATATGTCTTGTTTTGTATTATACGGTTAGCTTGTTAAAAGTTATGTGGGAGCTGAAAATTCCGCCCAAGATCAAGATATTTGTTTGGAGGCTTGTCATTTCTAGATTGCCTACTAAAGATCAATTACTTAGTAGAGGAGTCACTAACATTTTCACAAATCATTTTTGTGAGTTTTGTAGGATTCAATCAGAGACCTTGGAACATTTGTTTTTCTTTTGTCAAGTGTCGAAAATGATTTGGGGGTGGATTTTTTCTTGGTTGGGGGATGGTCTTCACCTTACCATAGAGGAGTTGATGGACTTCGATTCTATTCAAGAGAAGGTGAAGAATGCAAATGATAGAATCAATATCAACACTATTTGGATCGCTACTACTTGGAGCTTATGGCTCATGAGAAACGCCATAATATTCGATAATGTTTCTTATAGTTTTGACGTGGTGTGTTCTAATATCTTGTTCTTGTCTTAGAGGTGGCTAGCTAGTACTAACCCATCGTCTTTGTCTAGCTTTTACGATTGGTACAAGTTATCATTGGGTTGTTTTATCTCTTTGTAAGGTTCTTTGTTTTGTAAGGGTTGCACCCCTAGTGCAATTTCTTAATGCAATTGCTTATTGAAAAAAAAGATATATTAGTATTTTTATTCAGCTAGTCTCTTTTATTTTTTTTTATGTATTGCCGAACTCATAATCAAATCTAGACTTGTAGGAATTATTGACCCTAACATTGTGAATCTGAATTAGATTAACTGTTCAACGTAATAAATGATTATAAATTGTGACTTACGGTTTAACCTACCGACTTTGCCTGATTTAACTTCAATTTGACTTAGGAATTAATGAGTTGTAGTGTAATATAGTGAATTATACTACAAAGAATTATGTATAATGGTCATGTTAAATCATTGTAATTTTTTAAAATTCAATTTGGAACTAATAGACATCTGTATCAACATTGACATACATGGAAATTGAAATAAGACCCGATCATTTAGTATCATATAATTTTCAACAACTTGTTTATTTTCTTATTTAACCAAAATCATTGCAAAACCACAAGTTTTATATTTTTATTGCAAACTACCATTGCTGTGTTAAAATACAATAATTTCTATAAAAACTAATTATTTTATTATTTGCGACAATTTTTAATACACTTCTTAAGAAATCCATCACGAAATTATAAAGTTGCGAAAAAATAGAACAATAAAAAAATTGTAAAAAAAGAAGTGGCCATTCACTTCAAGGAAGAGACACTTAGCAAATTAAGTACACTTGCTTGTAGATAGATTTTCATTTCAGGAGATTCCTCTATTACCTGTTTCAGCCTCTTTTAATTGGGTATTGAACATTGAACAAAAAACAGTTATCGCAACAAAATGTGGCGCCATGAGAGACTTGAAGAACACACAATGGTATATGTAAAAGGGAAATTCTCCTAGTTGTTGACATGAGCATCAACATGATCACATGTACCACCAATATTCCTCTAGCTAGTGGTAATCATGCCACAAATGAATAAACAATAAAAAAAGAAGAAAAGAAAAGAACAATATATTGGCTATTACATCCACATGGATTTTACTAGAGATCTTAGGATAGTACAGCCAAGCACAGTGCATATATGCATTTTCTGGACAACTCCAAGAATATTTAGTATAATTTTCTATGTTCATTTTCAAATTTTAATACGAGGTTAAAGGTAGTGCACTGACGTAAACTAATTTTATACCATCATCTAATAGAATTAAAACATTCTGCCATGTCATATAAGGAGAGACATACTAAGTTTAAAAGAGTTAACCATTGATTTTCATTAATTTATCGACTTTAATTGATCATTTAATCTAATTATTTTTGAGAATCTCTTACCCCATTCCAGGGATCTCTCACCCACCATTGATTTGACAAAATTGTCCCTCTGCTTCCGTAGATGTACATCCGGAAACACTTTTTTTGTTTAATGTTGTTTTGTTCCGTAGATGTACATATAGAAGTTTCCGTAGATGCATCTACGAAAGCATTTGATGTTATTTTCGCGCTTGACCCTTCCTCTCCCCATTCTTCACTTTCTCATTTCAAAACTCTCACTTTCTCTCAACTTCAAAAATCAAACTTCCAAACAAGTTAGTTTCTTCCTCTCAAGTTCGGTCGAGATCGTCAAGATCAACTAGCAACACATTCCAACAAGTTACAAACTACATTTTATTAGGCTAACTCCTGAAGATCTCTTTTTCAAACAATACATCATCTGTCAAGGATGGTCGAAGTATGTTGAGATCCTGCATGGACCAATCTACCCCTCCTTGGTGAAAGAATTTTGGAAGTATGCAATTGTTAACCCAATGGTGTATCTATTTCCTCAACCATTTTTGGGATGCCTATCCTTATCACTCCTATGACAATTGTTGCAGCCATTAATTGTCGTCTAACTGGTATTACTATTAAAGATCTTCATTTCAAATACTCTCAAGTTGAAAAACTCAGTACCATCCATGACCCTTCCAAAGGATATACTCTAACCGGTCCCAAAACTCATCTTCCCATTGCTGCTGTCTGGTTTCAGCTTGTGCTGAAAATTTTCAGACCTAGAGGGTTCAACACGAACACTCTAAAATTTGATGATAGAGTCCTCATCTACTTCCTTATGCATCATGTCAGAGCCAATCTTCTCCAAACTATCTTCAACTATCTCAAGGGTTCAATTGTAGTCTCCAGGAACCATCACCAGTCCGTGATACCGTTTGGGATTGTCTGAGAAGTTCGCTACTCTGGACCTAGAGATGCTCTTGAAGAAGAAAGATGTGAAGTTCTGCTTGTGTAGTTTCGGATTGTTGCGATGTAGTTGTCTCTGTTATGAAATGTTTGTAATCTCAAGTTTTTATGTTATCATTTGTGTTTGTACTATGTGTGTGTGAGCTTCTCAATGAATGAATGAACGAACGAATGAAAGGTTTATATTTAATTTTCATTTCCAGAAATAGCTTACTTTCAAGTATACAACACTATCTGTTGCTGAATATAAACGAATATTGTGATAGGAAAATAACTTAAGACTCTGAAAGATTACTAACCTTGACAATGTCTCAGAAGTAGTGAACCTTCTTAAAGGATATTATTAATGACAGAAGCATGTTAGTTTTCCTAACCTTAGCAACAGTAATTTTGAGCAATAATTCAATCTCTAATCAATTGACAAAATGATATAAAATGAGCATTTACCTTTGATGTTTGTTTGTTTGCTGTTATCCGAGGAACTCTAAATAAGTTCACTAGGCATTCTAAAGACTGGTCAAATTGAAAGAAATATGCTAAAGTTGAGAATTTTCAGAATTAGATAAATATTTGAAGACACCAGAACGGGATATTAAAAATATAAGCTTCTCCTGAAAGTGGTCGAGACAAAACCTACTTTACAAAATGTTTGTCAGAAGAATTGAGCTAATCAGAAGTCGAAGATTGTCTCAAAATATTGGATAGAAGATTCATAATCAGAACATCTAATCTTCATCAAGTTTGAAAAATCAGAGGGAGTTTCTCATCTGAGAAACAAGTTCTGAATTTGATGAACAGAGTCGCCAAGTTATCAGAAGATCCTAAATCTCGCTTATGCGCTACACAGGTTTTGATGAGCAGTAGCATACCAATAACAGAAGATTTTGAAGTTATGTGATTCTGATACTATGTCTCAAGAAAACAAGTTTTGAAGATTTGAAGACAGAAGTTATGATGAACAAGTCTAGATGCTAAAGAACTGTGTTCTTTCTAGATGGTAAGGAAGTAATCTTCATCTACTCTACGTTCTGATAACTCAAAAGTTTGAATTTTGTTAGTCTTGGGATCAGAGATAGATTCTGAACAAGCATAAATTAAACTTTGGGGTTAACACATTCAGGGGGAGCTGTTGTTAGAAAATCTAAATATGTTGTGATTTGTGGCTACCTGAGTTTTAATGACATCATCAAAATATACATATGCTGTCTCCCACCAACTCACAACGTATCAACCTACAAGGCAAAAGAAAGTACTATCTATAGTAATGCTTGATTTTATTCGTTGGGAACTAGTCGTTGGAAGTCAAAAGGACCTTCTAATCCTTAAACGTCTCTTTTAAGAGCTATAAAAGAAGATCAAATCATCCAACAAAGGTAGACGACATTGGAAACACCTATGTTGTTCACATCACAACTATTAATTAAGATGTAGTTGATGTAGCTCTTAATGTCGTTGGTATCGCTACTGATGTCACTACTGTTAACATTACAACTGATGTCTATACTACCATAACAGTTGTTGTCGTTGCAGTTGTTAATTGTTGTTTGGCTTGAATGGAACTCAACCAACACAGATTAACAAGAACAAACATATGAGAAAACAAGACCATGCTTAGAAGCTGATGACAAGAAGCATATGTCACAAGAGAAGCTGAAGCTCATGCAAATTCAAAATGCTATTGGGCCAATTTGTTGATGCTAGTGCCCAAGTTGATATGCAGAAGCTGATCAGAATAAAGAAGATAAAGAAGAAAATTTTACAAGATGTTACTCAACTATTATCATTTACATCTTGATAGAAATTAGAAGAAGCAAGGAGTTGCTGCTCATGACTTACTCAACAAATAAGATGAAGAAGAAGACCACTACATGATGTTACCAAACTTACAATCACATACATATTTGTAGAACAATTTAATGAACACAAGAGTTGTTGCTCGTACTGTACTATAGGTTAGGATTCTTCATGTAAATAATTTTAACATAGGAGTTATTACTCAGAACTGTGTTAAATAATATTTGCTTAATTAATTGTGTTATCTTCTTAGAAGAAGCAATCATGTAAACACAAAGTTTATCAACTGAATGTTGAGGACACTTTGAGAGACCGAGTGAAGGTCTGAAGCTCAAGAAGACAATGGCTGCCGTCATTGTGGAAATCCTTATAAGAGGTTAATTTTGTCAAATTTTATTGGGTCAGTGGCAATTATATCTCAAAGGGGACCGAGTGAAGGTCAGACTCTTGTGAGATCACTGTGGAGAAAATCCTCTTGGATGACTTGGAAGTCAGATACCTGATAGAGGTCAATGAATGTTATATTTGTTAAATCATCATTGAACATGTCATTGTATGTTAGTCACCGGTGGTTCCCCGTGCATTATTAATGTTAGTCATCTGCAGTTGCTTGTGCAATGTATTGCTAGTCACAGGCGGTTGCCCGTGCGATTGTAATCAGTTTGGTTATAGTGGATTAAAACCTTGAGTTCAAGGCAAAATCACCTCGGAAGGGTGGACTGGATTAGCTTGAGAATCTCTCAAGTGAACTAGGATATATATCGTGTGTTATTTACTTCTACTTAATTTTTCCAATTGTCAAAAGCTCTGAGAAGACTCAAGTCTCAAAGAAGGCTAAATGCTTTTGACAAACGTTAAGCCTCTGTTAAGTAATAGTTGAAAGCTTATGATAAATATTAGCTACCTATGCTTCCACACAAGAGTTTTAAGGAAGGGAAAATTATTGAAAACTCAATTCAAACCCCCCTTTCTTGTGTTTTTCTCTACCTTCAAAAATATTTGCATGTTGTCATTTGTAGAGGCATTGTCCAAAGTGATGGAAAAACTTTTTTCTCTATAACCCAATCACTTAATATTTTCAACACCTTCAAGGCTATATATATCTACTATCTATCCTTTACTACAAGATTGACCAAACTTCTATTATTGCCCTTTCCTAAAAAAAAATTGCACTATAAATTGGACAAAATGCTAACTAACAAAATCACCCTATCACTTTTTTGTTTTCCAATCAGTATTGGACACTTGGCAATACCAAACTTCTACCATCCATTCTCACTTTTCTCTATTCTCTCTTACTTCATTATATCCCCACAATTTCCCTATTGTCTCTCTTACTTTATTTTAAAATGTAATAATTCAATATTTTTTATCATTAAAAATGTATTTTATCAAATTGAATAATACTACATAGTCATTCAAACAATTAAATTTTTATCTTGCGGGTCACTATCAAATTATAACCTTTATTTGAAAATAAAATTCTTATTTTCAAATGTCAATTAAAATAAATCCACCCTTGCGGAGGCAAAGGTATCTTCTCTGTTGAAAACAGTCTGAAAAGGAGTGCACATTTGAATAAAATCTTGTCACCACGGGTAAATGATTTCTTTTAAGAATGAACAAAGTAGATTTTCATGTCTTTCTGAAATGTTCACATGTGAAATTATTTTAACTTAAACCTTAATTTTCATACTACTAATATCTTATTAGTAAAAAAAAATTGTGGATCATTATTTTAACTTAGAACATATTTTTTTTGTGGATCTTTATTTTAACTTAGAACCTAATTTTTACACTACTAATATTTTATTAGTAAAAGAAAATTTTAAATGGTTAATTTATATTTTATAAATGCAATTTGGTCAAACTTCTTTACTTCATATTTTTCATATCGTTCATAAAATACTACACCATAAATAATACACCCGGGCGACAGCACGAGTCTTTGACTAATATGAATGTACGTATATGATGCAATCGTGGAGAAAACAAAACGCACACTAATGATTTGAACAAGTTAAAAAGCAAACTTAATTGATCAATCACTTTCAACGATTTTGAAAGTGACCCAAATATCTTATAGGAGATTCTTCACTTTTCTTTGTTTTTATTTCTCTATAAGGCTTAATTTATTCCCTTCAAACACCTATATAAAGCATGCTACGTTTTGGTTATCCCAACAACACACCTCACACAAAATCTTCTATAACTATTACTACTATACATTCCTCACTCACATATCAACATTTTCCTCATTTGTATTACAATGGAAAGAGTGACAAAGATGGTTTCAGAGAGACCAGTGGTGATATTCAGCAAAAGTTCTTGTTGCATGAGTCATACCATAAAGACACTTTTTTGTGACTTTGGTGTGAATGCAGCTATTTATGAACTAGATGAGATATCAAAAGGGAAAGAGATTGAGCAAGAACTTTCTAGACTTGGTTGTTCTCCATCTGTTCCAACTGTTTTTATTGGTGGAAAGCTTATTGGTGGAGCTAATCAAATCATGAGCCTTCATCTTAACCGCACTTTGATTCCAATGCTTAAAAAAGCTGGAGCTCTCTGGGTTTAATTTCATCAACTCATCAGACAGACACAGCCACTTAATAAAATAATTACCTGTTTTGGTTATGGGGTAATTTTGAGTTATATATCTATATATTATGATGAATAAATGTAACATAGTGTAAGTACTGTTTAAGGACAAGTGTCTTCTACACCTCCACTACACTATGCTATATATATATATATATATATATATATATATATATATATATATATATATATATATATATATATATATATATATATATATATATATATATATATATATATATATATATATATATATATATATATATATATATATATATATATATATATATATATATATATATATATATATATATATATATATATATATATATATATATATATATTATTCGTTAAAAAAATATATGCAGCCATGAATATCTGTAGGGGGTCTAAGTTTATCGCTTATACTTCTTTTTCTGGTTTTAAATGTAATGTTTTTTGATGCATGAAATGTTATATCTTTGATAGGAATTACTATACATTTTTTTAGGGATTAGTTGCAGACTTGCAGCACATAATGCATGCTTTAACTGTTTGGTAGTAATAATTTTTTAATTAAAAGTAACTTCGAAACCGTATATCATTTGTTTAGCCATCTGAATTGGATTAACAGTACAATCAATGTTGAATCAAAGGTTTCATCGTGAACTTGAACATCAACACTTATTTAGCCATATGAAAATATTTGAACAACAATCGATAAAGTAAAAGACAATAAAAATGACCAAACTTTGTTAACACAGTTTAACTAATGGTGCCTACCTCTACCACTATACAGCAGTTATATAATTTTTTTGATGTATGAATAATAATTAGAATATATATATATATTTATATATATATATATATATATATATATATATATATATATATATATATATATATATATATATATATATATATATGAGTTTAGGGTTTAGGGTTTAGGGTTTAGGGTTTAAAATGCACTCTGTAATTATAATTTCGGCTACTATACTGCAGATGCAGTAGCTTCTACAACTACATCGGACTGCAATTATGGTGTGATTTAAGATCACATGTCAAAATGCATTAGAAGCTACATCACACAATTTTTATCAAATTTCATCATTTCAGAACTTCAAGACTTAATTTACAACATTAGGTATTTTTTAACATTCTCTTTCAATACTTCTCAATAAAAATTCACGCTGCAACGACCAGAATATGCATCGCGGAAACCGCAACTTCAACAATTGCAACCCCCGCGACCACAACTGCACCCGTGATCGCAATTGCAATTTAAAATCACGCACTGAACCATGATTTTAAATTATGGGCCGCTATATTACGGTTGCGGTAGTGTCTGCTACATCAAGTCGCAATTGCGGTATGATTGTAAATCACGCTAAAAATCACATCATAACTCTGCAACAACTGCATCATACCCCCATAATGACCATACTAGCCCCTATCAGACCGCATCAACGTGCAACATATTATACATTGCTTGCAAAAATTATTTGCCCTACCTTCTTTCCTATTTATATCATAGATTTATGGTATGTTTTAAAAGGATTAGAGATATTCAAAGTGATGGTCAATTGTGAATGAGATATATATGAAGATTTAGAGAGGAAATCGAAGACATGTGAAACATAAAATAAATAATAAAGTATAATGTTTTATGTTCATAAAAAATAAATTTACACCGTAAGGACCGTAATCCACATCGCAACAACTGCAATAGCCTTAACTACAATGCCCGCAACCACAATCATAATTCAAAACCATGAAATGAACCGTACTACAGTAACACACCTACCAACAACAAACAGCTACGCCTAAAACCCCTTTGAAATTTTCACATATTGTTTTCCTCTTTGTCTTAATATATAATAATTCTCCACCTTGACAAATATCAAACGCCTATGAAAACTTCCTACAAAATACTCACGTCTTCACAACTAATGAGAAACACACCATGCTTATCAGATTGAAATATATAACAAGTTCAAGTAATGCTTACACTTGTCATTAATGATTGGCTTGGTCAACATGTCAGCTGGATCATCTAAATTATGAACCTTTCATTTTCAAGTAATATTTGTCCTGATAGATGTAACTACTTGATCTTGTGAAACCTCACATCAATATGATTGGTCGTGACATGATACACCAGATTATTTGTCAAATAAATGATTAAATATGTTTTTGTTTCCTATAAAATTATCAAATTTTTTCTTTTGGTCTCAATAAAAAAATGAAAGTTTATCAACCCACCCCATGGTTATCTTACACACCATGCAAAATTCCAAAATTTCCCCAAGATTCCGTAGATTCACATCTGGAAGCACCCCATATTTCGAAAAAATTTGATTCCTTCCGTAGATGGTAATTTTAGGTGGGCCTTGGAGGTGTGTCGCTCACTTTTGAAAAAAAAAATCGACATGCCTAAGGCGATTGTTACGGATCGTGACCCCGCTTTGATGAATGCGGTTGCAAAGGTATTTCCTTCTTCTGATGCATTACTTTGTCAATATCACATATCATGTAATGTGAGAAGTAAGGTTAAACCTGTTGTGGAGACAAAACAAGTAGCGATCGAAGGTGGGAAAGTGGTGAAGCCCAGAGTGATTGTTGACCAAATAATGGATGCATGGGCTCATATTGCAAGTTCGTCGACAAAAGAATTATATGTCGATGCCGTATTGCAATTTCGGAAAATATGTGAAAAATATCCCGATTTATTGAAATACATCAAAAGCACCATTCTGGACAAAGTGAAGGAGAAGTTTGTTTGTGCGTGGACTGATAAGGTCTGACACCTTGAGAATACAACCACCAATAGAGTTGAGTCGGCACATGCTACTTTGAAAAATTGGTTGTGTGATCGCAAGGGTGATTTGTGTAAAGCACGGGACACCATAAATCACATGATTTCAAACCAACACAGCGAAATACAAACATCATTCGGTCGGAGCATTACGGTTTTGGAGCATCGCTTTAAGAAGAACATCCTTTACTCTCAATTGATCGTCAATGTGTCTCGGGCCGAATTGAATTATATCTTTCACGAGGTGAATCGAGGTGAAACAATTGGTGGTGATACCGCAAAATGTGGTTGCACTATTACTATGACGTTTGGTCTCCCGTGTGCTTGTGCTATTGCTAAAAAAGTGAGATTAGGTGAGCCAATAACAATGAATAAAATCACTCCTCATTGGAAGAGACTTAGTTTTGATGATGATGGTTGTGTCGAAGAAGATTCGAATATCTCTATTATTTCCGAATTGGAGGCGATACAAGAGAGTTTTTGAAGGTCGATGACAACATGAAGTTATACATCAAAGAACAATTGCGAAGGATTGGATTTCCCGAAACAACCGACATGAAACCACCGTCTCAACCTGTTAAGACAAAAGGTGCTCCGAGGAAAGTAAAGTTTGTGCCAAATGACAACTCGACAGCACTGTCTCCTTTATATTGTGAGCATGTCGACAAACTCTTTCCCGACTCACCTACTCCGGAATCGCAAAAATATCAAAAGAGTTCAAACAAGGGGGCTCACTTGAGCAAACCGCCTCCGACACCTATTCCACCGAAAGTTCTGTAAGTATCAACTTCGTTTCTGAACCTATTATTCTAAAAGTTCCGATTCCAACACCTATTGCTCCATCAATTTAAGAGGTACAAATTTCTCCAAAAATTCCATTCATTGACGAGATGACAGTTTTTATGCATAAATACATCGACCGGATCGCCAATATGGTGGGGGACGATAATTGCAGATTTCAGGCAATATCGACTTTGCTCGGTAAGGGAGAGGATGTCCATGAGCTTGTCCGTCATGATCTTATCGAGGAGTTGGTGAACCATAAATACTCGTACACGCGGGTATTTGGAGACGAAACCAAATTTCAATCGGTCAACGAAGCTCTTGTTCCTTGGAGGGGCGCCTACGCACATGTTTTGTATCGGATGAGATTCCCGGAAATGGGATATCTTATTGCATGCACATATGACATGGTTTTCTGATCAATAGTGTGATCTTTAGCACTATTAATTACTGGGCACAATGCATCCCCCTCCCTAAAGGCATCATAAAAACGCAGGAGAGTCTCTGCAGGAACTTTCTTTGGTCAGGAAAGGAGAGCTATGCTAGAAGAGCACCAATAGCTTGGAGTAAGATCTGTGAATCAAAAACCCACGGTGTCCTTGATGTGATTGATTTGGAAAGATGGAATAAAGCCTGTCTGAGTAAACTACTGTGGGATTTGTGCAGAAAAAGAGATAGCTTGTGGGTGATATGGGTCGACACCTACTACATGAAGAGTGAGCAAACTATGGAAGCCCCTATTAGAAGTAATTTTTCCTGGATGCTAAGAGCCATTCTTAAGCAAAGAGATACAGTGATGGATATGCAAGAATGGAAGAAAATGGAAGATACTGGTAGGTTCAGAAAGAAAATAATATATGATGGCTTGCTCACTAATACTCAGCCTGTGGAATGGAGATATTTGGTGTATGACAATGAGGCCAGGCTTCAAGCAGTTTTCACCATGTGGCTAGCTTGTCATAGACGATTAGCAACAAAAGATAGATTGATGAAATTTGGAATTCTGGATAACAGTGATTGTATGCTCTGTGCAGGGAAGGAGGAGATAAACCATTTACTGTTTGATTGCTCTATTACTAAGGACATTTGGAGGGAGGTGCTGAGATGGCAACAACTGGATCATATCCCTCTTGAATGGGATCAGGAACTCAATGGATTGTGCGCGAATGTAAAGGAAAAAGCTGGAAACAGAGGCTCCTAAAGGAAACGTTTGCAGAGATCATCTATGCTTGTTGGATCTATAGGAATGCGACTGTATATAATACACAGGATAGAGATGAGGAAAGAGTTAGAAATATTCATAGAGAGATTATAGAAATAGTTGTGAATAGAGTTTGGAGGAAACCAAACCTTAGAGAAAGAGTTGCTACATTGCTCTTATAAGTCTTATTAGGTTTGTATAAGTAGTTCCATGCTGGGCCCTATGATCCGCATCTTGTGTATAACGATACTTTTTTGGAATTTATTAATAAAATTCCTATTCTTCCAAAAAAAAATCCAATTGATCGTATTATATGTGTTGGATGGTTTACCAAATCGCGTCATTTCGTACAAGTTTACTTAAAACCGGGATGTCCTATACCACCTACGTGACCACAATAGAATCTTCATCATACCGAACTTTCCGAGATGTGGCCGAATGTATTTGTTGATAGGATGCATGAATTCGAAACATTAAAGAATATCTATAAAATATCGAATGCGGAAAAGTCAAAATTGGAACCTCCGATAGATTTAGTCGGCAACAATTCTTTTCATGTATTTATCTAGTTTCAAAGTGTAATATATGCACTCTATAACATTGCAATATAATCCTTTTTTGTGCTTTCTTTTCTGCTGCTACTGCTTTCTTTTCTGCTGAAAAAATAGCAGGGAGACTTCTGTAGATCCATCTACAGAAGGGTATTACAATGAAAATTATAGGTATTTACCGTAGATGCATCTATGGAAAGGTGTTACGTATGACCCTTCCGTGGATATATCTACGAAAGGTTTTATGACAGACATTGTGTGGTCCATATTCTCCAAAGGCTTCTATAAATTTGGGGTTTCTAGGTTTGCATTACACATAAGCACAAGCCCTAAATACAAATACAAAAATGTCTCGCATTAGGCCAGATGGATGTCACCGAACATCAATGATGCTTCCCAATCCTGAACCGAAATACCGCATAAGTGATGAGCATGTCATTTTCCCTCCCGTCAAACCACCTGTGTCGGTGAAAATTTGGAATATCCATTCCTTCGACCAACTCAAGAGGACCATCATGTCTTTTTTAGAGGGGGAGTACAAACCCGGAGAAGAAATCAAAAGGATCCAGAGGCTTAGAACAAATACCTCGTTTGCGATAGGAAAAACGGAACGTTGGTGGGTTGAAGTGAAATTCGACATGGATTGCATTCAAATGATGCATGGATTAGATGACATTGTTTTAACCATTGTAATTTCTTAGATCTATTAGTTTTCTTAATTTTCTGTTTGAAATTCCGTTGTAATATCGATTAATCAATGAATCAATGCAATGTCTTTTATGGTTAGAAATGCCTATGTTCTGGTTTATTGGGTCTGTGCTAATTTCGTAGATGCAAATGCGGAAGACTTCCGTAGTTGCATCTACGGAACAAAACAACGTTAAAGAAAAAAAAAGTTGCTTCCGAAGATGCATCTACCGAAGCACGAGAACAAAATGATCCATTCGGTGGTGCATAAGAGGGGTATGGGGTTGGTTGAGAAATTTCTTAAAAAATGACATATTTTGGTCCCTACAAAATTATTATGCACGTACTAAGTCGAGATTGTCAATACTTTTATCAATATCTTTTGAAATTTAAAAACTTCATATTTAATTGTTCTCATTTAAAAAAAATTCTAAAATTTAGTAAATATTTTACCGTATTCTAAACATGTATGAAATTTTTTAATCAAAAATTTAAAAGTTAAAGGGTAATTTAACAATTTTCAAAATTATAGAAAATAGTAGGGACTAAAACTGAGTGCATAATCTTTTTGTAGGGAATACAATATGTCATTTTTTAATAGGGGACTAAAACTAAAATTTGAAATATTATAAGAACCAAAAACATATTTAACCCTCAAATAAATGACACTCTGACAATAACAATGTAACCAAACCCCCCTTCCTCAATACCCGATTCTCTCACCAATTATGTAAGGCATAAGGATTATTTTATAGCTTCACATTCTAACATATGTTACCATGTATTTTTCTTTGGTTGTCGACATGGAAATTATGGATTGAACTAATTATTACCGACAAATAGAATTTCATACTAAAGTAAATACATACCATGTTGTAGGCCATCTATTATTATCACGAAAATAATCTAAATCAACAAATCCTACAATAGAAGGATTACCGAGTTCATTGCTAAACATGATATTATGACATGTGGTACCCTTCAAGTACCTCAAAATCCATTTGACTACTTCCTAATCATATTTTCTAGTTTGGAGATAAACTTACAAATTTGATTTAAAACTTGTGTCAAATCTGGTCTAGTGCATACCATAGCATACATTAAACAAGCAACAACATTTGTATAAGAACCTTTCATATATACAATGAGCTTATGCATTTGTCTTTGGGTACTGATACAATGAGTGTTTAAAGTAATTCTCCAATGGAGTACTCACGACATTCGAATTACTCATGCAAAACTTAACTAGCACCTTTTCAACATAGTTTTTCTAAGCGATCCATATTCTTTTAGCACTCATATCCTTATGAATTTCCATACCAAGAATCTTCTTAGAAGCACCTAAGCCTTTTATGTCAAAGTCATTTTCCAACATGATTTTTGAGTTGATTTATGTAATGTAAATAATTAGCAATAATCAACATACAATAATAAGAATCTTAAAGGACCGTCACTAATGCTCATAAGATAAACACAACATTCATACCACACTTTCAATAGTCAACCTAAAGCTTGTATGAAGCATAGCGCTTTTACCGTTGTCTTGGAGACTCCTTTAAAGCATACAAATATCTCTTCAGTTTATAAATTAGTTTGCAATGCCCAATGTCATTAAACCTCTTAGTTGCACCAAGTAAACATGATCATCTAGAATAACATGAAGTAATGTTGTCTTCTCATATCACTACAACAAATAATACATTTCATGACGGAACATTTCACCTCACCCAACAAAAAATTTAAAGTGTAAACCATAGACGCATCACATTTTAATTTTTTTTAAAATACCATATATTCCCTCGGTTTTTCTAGAAACCGAGGGGAAAAGTATTTAGAGGACGCGTCTTCAAATCCCAATAACTATATTTTATCATTTTTTAATTTTAATGATCTATTACCTCAATTTTGCTGAAAATCGGGGGATAAATTATTTAGAGGACATGTCTTCAAATCCTAGTGAGTACACTTTATCACTTTTTAATTTTTTTAACAAGACTTAGTAGCGCAATTTTTAAAAATTAAAAAAATGCAGTTGTTGAGGATCGAACTCATGACCAATATTACTTTTTAATTTTTTTTTTAAATTTATGACTTATTACCTCAGTTTTGCTAAAACCGAGGGATAAGTAACATATTTTTTATTTTTTATTTATGACCAATTTGATGAATAAATTAAGTAACAAATATTTGCTGTCAATTTATAAAGTAACAATAGTCAAAATATTGCCAACTCATCAATCCACATGAAACATTAGTGATCCGCCTGAAACTCTCACTAACAAATCAAAACGTGAATGCCACAACTATCTATCTTGGATGCAAAGTGCTGAAATATAAACTTAACATATTGAAAACAATGATAATATGAAAGCAAGAGCAGAAAAATATTTCAAGGTTAATATCATAATGTAATATTTTATCTTGTAATTTCTTGTTAAATTTTTTTAACGTTAGTTGTAGTTGTATCAAGTAAAATGTTTAATATTGTTGTTGTTGTCGTTGAAATTTAGTGTTTAACGATTCTATTAATTTTGTCTATTTGTCGTCGTTGTTGAGATTTAATATTTTTAGATTCCTTGGACTTTGTTGTTGTTGTTGTTGTTGTTACTTTTGTTGTTGAGGTTTAATTTTTAAGTATTCTATTGATTTTATTTATTTGTTGTTGAGATTTAACATTTAAAGATTCCATGAATTTTGTTGCTGTTGTTGTTGTTGCTTTTTTTGTTAGATTTAATGCATAATAAATCTATTGATTTTGTTTTTGTTGTTGTTATAGGTGTTGTTGTTGTTGATAATGATGATGAAGATGAAGATTTAGAACTTGTTAAAAAAATTAGTGCTTTGCAGATTAAAATGAAAAAAATAGGTTAAAATTAAAATTTTGTAAACAGGATTCTACCCGTCGGTTAATATTAAAAATCGAGATAAAAAGTAGCGCAATTTTGAAAACCTAAAAAATACAGGTGGTTGGGATCGAACTCATGACTAGTGCCATTTTTTCTATCGGTTTTTAAATCATCGAGTTGATAAGTGACAACTTTTCATGTCACCCTTTGTTACCTCGCTTGTGTAAACAAGATTATATACATTTCACGTTCGAGGTTAAAAGTATTTTTTATAGTAGTGTATATCTCCTAGAAATGCATGTCCCAGCTGGCTACTAAGACTAAGACTACCCTGGTGGAAGTATGTCGGACTACTAGAGAGAAAATCTCATCATATTAAACCTTTTCATTAACTGTGAGTACCCATTTGCTTTAACACGAACCTCGAAATTTTCCCCTTCCATTCCTGTTATTTTTTGTTGTCTCTTGATCACTATTACAATTTATGGTCTTATCACTACTACGAAAAACACATTTAACCTCAGTTAAATATGAGGTGTTACCTCGGTTTCATATATGATTTAACAAAGGGCGTCATTAAAAGTTCACCACTTTACCTCAATTGAAATTTCACCAATGGAAAGGTGAAATAGTCATGGATTCGATCCCCAACGATAACTTTTTGGAATTGTAAAAAGCTGAAAACACTTTTCCCCTCAGTATTGTCATTTAACAAATGAGAAATATACAATTGATTTTATTATATCAAATATGGATGACTTATTTCACCAAACTCTAACTAAACATATAACCTTTCAAATTACTTTGCAAAGTAATTATATAAAAATTATGTTATATTTGAAGAACAACTTAATCTAGTCAATGATTTTTGAGCATCCTGTAACTTATTATTAGTCTCTCGTTCTTTAGGAGTTAGGATTTTGTTCAATATTTCAAGTTCTTCAAAGCATAATATTTGATTCCTTACAAAATGAAAAAATATAGAAGAAAAAAACTAGAAACATTGAGAGAAATTTTAATAATTAGACAACATGAGATAAATAATGAGTTACAAAATGCTCAAAAATATTGATTAGGGCAAGAAGTTTTTCAAATAAACATAATTTGGAATGATTAAACTCCCTCTCTCATAAGTAGAGATTCACCTTGAGAGTATACTTCCTCCTCGTCGGAATGATAAAATAGCTGAGAAAGATGCTAGAAAGTAATTTTAAATATGCAAGCATAATTTACATAGGTCGAACATATTTTACTAAAGAAGGTACAAATATTTTTATCAATTCAAACACAAGAATTAAAATTCTAAAAGGAAAGAACACCAAAGGATTACATAGGTTTGGATTTAAGGTGACCTACTATTGTTCTCAAGATTTATTTTTAGAGTATCTACTAAACTTGAGAGCTAATAGAAGGATGTGCCCACAAACCTTCTTATACAAGGAAATAAGGTTTTTAGTATAACTTCCAAGTAAATAACGAACACAGCTTAGAGCAGTTAGTCTCCAAACTAAGTAAAATTTGCTTGGGCTATTATTGAACCACTACAGAGTTTTAAGTTGGTTATCCTCCAAATAAAATTAGGGTTTGACACTAGCTGACCATAAACTGAATCGAAATTTTTATCAAACTAATATCGAACTTACTAGGCTTTTACACCAGGATGAACTCATGAACCAAGAGAGATTTTAATCGAGTTGATCTCAAACAAATAATGCTTTTAGATAAGACTGAGCTCAAGAAGTTGTGGAGATTTTTATAGGTTAATATTTACGAACTAAAAGAGAGTTTTTTCTTCAAGGAGAAACTCATAAACCAAACAAAAACTTCCTCAAACAATCTCCAAAGATACAAAAACTTTTAACTTGTTTATCTCGCGAACAATATAACAAATTTCTATAGACATTTCCATAAATAATCATTTCGGTTAAAGATCTTATAAACAAGAGCAAAAGGTTTAATTGTTCAATTTGACTAAATCTAACACTCACAAACTGCAACAACTTTTCTAAACTTGAGAAAAATTGGTCTATATTGTATTCAACAATTTTAATTTGATTTATATATATATATATATATATATATATATATATATATATATATATATATATATATATATATATATATATATATATATATATATATATATATATATATATATGAGGAGGGTTATATTGACTCCAAGAGTAAGTGTTCAACACTTATGGTATGTTTGATTGGGGGGTTTTGGAGGGGAGGGGAGGGGAGGGGAGGGGAGGGGATTGGAGGTAATCAGATTCCCTATTGAAGCAACCTTTCCTTCCCCCCAAATCGGAGGGATTTGGAGGGGAGGGGAGGGAGAGTAGTTATGATAAAATCTATTTTTTCTATATTGACAAAATTACCCTCACATTTTAATTAAAATCTTAAATTATTTTTAATATATATTATACGTTAATTTTTATCGTCTTATTAGAATTCTTCCATTTTTTACGGTAACTCTATTATTTTATATTAATATAGTGACTCAACTTTCTTCATTTTTTTTATGTGTTTTATTATATTCATTTTGATTTATTATTTTGTAAGAACTTAATTGTTTTATAAATTATTGTGTTGTATTATATATTTATATATAATATAATATAATTTTAGTATATGAGCTATATATATATATCATCTAGAATTTAATTTTATAAATATTTTATAGAATTAGATGGATCATCAGGATGATAAAATAATTCATTTGATCATGGATCATCTGATTATTGTATGGAATTTATCAATATTTTATTTACACTTTAATATATTTTAAAGTATTTGAAATAGTAAATATTTTGTGTTTGCTTACTTATATTGTTTATGAATTGACAAAAAAATTAAAATTATCACATTGTTTTTATTTGATTTAGCATGAGTGTTATACTATTTTAAGGGCTCAAAAGGTAAATTAGTTTTAAAACCCCTCTCCTCCCCTCCTGAACCAAACATATTTTTAATTAAAATCCCTCTCTTCCCCTCCCCTCCCCTCGTTTGAACCAAACATCTATCTGATTAAAAAAATTCCCTCACCTCCCATCCCCTTCCCTCCCCTCCATTAAAATCCCTTTCCTCCCCTCCCCCTCATTTGAACCAAACAGAACCTTACTCCAACTCATAACCATTGATTTTCATTAATCCAACGATTTTAGTTGATCATTTAATCTAATTTAATTAAAACCGTTGGATTAATGATAATCAATGGTTATGATTGGGAGTAAGTGTTGAGCACTTACTCTTGGAGTCAATATAACCCTCCATATATATATATATATATATATATATATATATATATATATATATATATATATATATATATATATATATATATATATATATATATATATATATATTCGATTTTAAGGGATTCAGTTAATTCTCAAAATTTTTTTCGTTTTTTTTCTAGGCTAATAATTTTTTTTCTTAAGCTGATAAAAAAAATTAATTTTAGTAATCAGTTATACACATATCTTAAATCTTATTTCCCTTTCTAGAATAGGATGCGAATCGTTGTTGCAAAAGATAGAGGTTCCAATTGGATAAATCCAACTTTTTTTCCAACTCATCTCATCATCAAATGCTCAAAGATAGATAAGGCATAATTTTTCGGTATTAGGTAATTAAACTAAATAAGAGTATTCCATGAACATGATATTCTACTTTTCTACTTGTCAATATTACATTTATTATTCCCTAAAATGGAAAAGTCGTCGTAAATGCAATCGTGAAAAAACAAAACGTGTACTAAAAATCTAAAATAGTTCATTTGATTTGATTTAGAGATTCTAATAACCGCAATTGCAACATGATGAGATAAATAAATATGCATAAATAAATCATCAAATTATCTTTGAAGCCGTACAAAGCACTTGTCGTGATTTGTTACCCTATGCCCGCATCAAATGCATGGATAAAGAATCGATTTGTAGAAGTAAAAAAGCAAACTTAGTTGATTAATCACTTTCAACGATTTTGAAACCGACCCAAATATCTAATAGAATATTAGTTCTACTTTTCCGTTTTTATTTCCCAACAAGGCTTAGTTTATTCCCTTTAGACCTCTATATAATGCATGCCACATTTAGCTTATCTCATCAACACATCTCATACAAAAACTTCAATTAAAACTAGATACATTCCTCATAACTCAACATTTGTATCATAATGGAGAGAGTAACAAAGATGGTTTCAGAGAGGCCAGTTGTAATATTCAGCAAGAGTTCATGTTGCATGAGTCATACCATAAAGACACTTTTTTGTGACTTTGGTGTGAATCCAGCAGTTTATGAACTTGATGAGATATCAAGAGGGAGAGAGATTGAACAAGCACTTTCAAGACTTGGTTCTTCTCCATCTGTTCCAACTGTTTTCATTGGTGGTGAGCTTATTGGTGGAGCCAATCAAGTCATGAGTCTTCATCTTAACCGCACTTTGATTCCAATGCTTAAAAAAGCTGGAGCTCTTTGGGTTTAGTCTCATTAACATATAGGCACACACTCACTGAATAAATCAATTACCTGTTTTGGTTATGTGGTAATTGTGAGATAATATATATGATGAGTTTAATAATATTATAGAGCTTATGGTACTAGGTAATAATAAGTCTGAGTTACTTGATGTAACTAGGTGCAGTTTAATGCAATTATTTCCTACTGCTATAGCAAGGGGATCCAAGTCATCTGTTTAGCCTTCTTTTTTTGGGCTAAATGTAATGTTTTTGATGTAATGTTATCTTTTGATAATTATGGTAATTAACCAGCGCCTCAATATATATGAAATGTCAATAATTCCTATCTCTTGTATGCCTCTCCTCCTCTATATATTGAGTCTCTCCGATTTCATGGTAAGGGAAAGTTTCCCCCTCTTTTGTTGTATTTGTAGATCATGATCTTGGTTGGTCAAAAATCACATGTCTTTCTTTTAGTATTCTCTAGGGTGTAAAAGAAAACAATTGTGAGGTAATAGAAAGGATATACTTACCTCATTCACAATCATATCTCCAACTTAATCTTTGCTTGATATCGAAACCACGACCCATAAATAGATCAACACATTTGTCTTCTCAAGAACTCAAAATCATAACCCACAAACAAATATTCATCTTCTTCGAGTGAATTAAAATCACTACTAAAAATATTACATTTGTTACAAGATTTTACATCAGGTATAAAGATAACTAATGTGAAAAATATATGTCAAAGAATTTTACATCAGATTTTACAACAATTTGATGTGAGAAAAAAAATTTGATTTAGGGATATTACATCAGACATTTAATGGAGCTAATGGGAAAAAAAACTCAAAAATTAAAAATCCAATACATGGTGGCATTACCGTTAATAAAACAAATTTTTTATTAAGGCTTTTACATCGGTGCGTTTAGCAACTGATGGGAAATATATAGCGAAATTAAAAATCCAATACACGGCGGCATTACCGTAAATAAGGCAAAATTATTTTATTAAGGCTTTTACATCGGTGCGTTTATCAACTGATGGGAAATATATAGCATAATGGGCTTTTACTTCAGCCCTTTAGGAAACCCGATGAGAAATATGTACCAAAAAAGAGTTTTACTTCGGCCCATATAATACCAGATGGGAAAGGTCTCCCACTATTTTCAACTAAACCCTAGCCTCATTTGCTCACAAAACATATCTCAGCCAAATCTGTTTCTTTTCTTTCTTCCTACCTTTGCGCGCGACCGAACCCTACCACTGCTTCGACCTCCCACATGCTTCAGCCAGCGGCGCACAACCGAACCGCCTTCAGCTTGACAGCGCGCGACCGAGCTACTGCCTTCAGCCTGACGGCGCGCGACGCCATCCCTTCCCTTTCCTTTCAATCTCCTGCACATTTGTGAAGAAACAGGTACATGTTTGTGGTTTGTTTGACCAGATTTTGTTTCATAAAAAAAATTGTTAATGTTTTTGGTGATACATTGTTGAAGCTGTTTTTGTTAAATATACACATTTTGATATTGATTTGCGAGTGTATATTTTCTTTCTTTTTGTAGTGTCTTGTCTATGTATGATAACACGAAATTATATAGTATATTATTTGATTTGATTTACATAAATAATGTTTGTATTTTCTTTTAATTATTTCATTTAATTCTAGTATTATGCCAGTATTTTTATTGTTTCAGATATTTAGAATATTCGAAGACTAGTTGAGAAAAGGAAAGAAATCACTCAAAAAGACAAAAGAAAGAAGAGGTGAATCAATTTAGAATGGGAGGTGCAAAGCAAAACGAATATAAAATCCATATTTGAGGCCCAGCCCATGCTAAGGCTGAGACACCCTTCTCCTAAGGCCTAGACGCCCGTTTCACAAGCCCAAAAGAAGGAGATGTCCGTCTCCCAAAGCCCAAGCCACGTCACCAAAAGGAGACGCCCGTCTATAACAATCTAGCTCACTTGAGACCTCCGTCTCAAGACTCGTTCAAAGAGATTTGGAGTTGAAGACCCACGTCTCCTATATTTTTGCTGCACATTGCAATCAACCAACCAAGTCCACTCACCCCATGATTTTCTCAACTTCTCCAACGATCTCCACTATCTCCACTACCTCTCACATGATAACTTCCAAAAATTCCCACTATATAAAGAAAAGAGTATTCATGTAAAAGGGGTTGGATCATGCTTTGTCCCAGCCACAGTTTCTTTCGTTTAATTTTCCTATTTTCAATTCCAGCATTATTTTTCCTACATTGAAGCTTATTTCCATTTATTATTTTTCTTCTCTTTTCATAGTTTTAGGCAGATATTTATTTTCTCACAATAGTTTCTACACCGGAAACTATTGTGTAATTTTTACTGGATCTAACCTTACGTTAGATCATAGTATTTTATTTCTTTGTTTATATTATTATTTGATCGGAGAATTTTAAGAACAGATCCATCTGACTTGTGTTGGAGTGTTCTCTATTTCAAGTTCAAGAATTAATTCAAGTTATATTTTTCAGGTTTTTATTTTTATCATTTATTTAATTTATAGTTTTATGTTTCTCGCTTATAAATTATTGAATATGCATGCCTAAATATATTAATTACGATTGTTTATACATGTTTAATTTAATAAGTATGTCTGACTAGTTTAATCAGATGTCGGTGTGTAAATTAATCTAACCAAAAGGATCCGAAATAAATTGGCCTAAATAATGTTTTATTGAAAATCACCTATTTCTAGTTTTTGTGTCTAAGTGTATTTATTAAAGTTTATAAAATCAACAGAGCAGAAGTTTGAGATTTTAGAACTGATAAAGGTTAAAATCAATAGAGCGAGAGTTTGAGATCTTTAACTGCATAGTAGACATAGAACATTAGTTTTAAGGACATCGAGAGCATATTAAAACTAAATAGAATTTATTTATTTTCAAAAAATATTTTTAAACTCGACACGGGACAGTGAGAGTGTACGTTAGGGAATACTAGCATGATCCGAGTCAACAAAGTGAGAGTTTGAGACTAGGAAATTTAAATAAGTAACCTCTTCATGAAATGGGTATTTTATCAACTGTGATGTTTTCAAAAAGCTTTTCTAAATCTAATGGGACAACGAGAGCGTACGTTAAGAGTTACGATATAGTAGTCTAAATCAACAGAGCGAGAGTTTGAGAGGAGGATTTTTAAATGACATAGTTAATAGAGATTTATGATTAAATGAGAACCATAGCCAATGGAACTTCGGATCACCTAAGTTAGACGAAATACATAATGATATCCACTTTATTATTATATTTCTTAGAATTAAGATTTTTAGTTTCCCTTTAGAAACAACCCAAGTATTCTTAGCCTTAGCTTTACAGAGTAACCTTAGATAACGGCAGGTCGATTCAATACCTTTTAAAACTACACGACATGACTGTGCATTTGCAGTCATTAGATTAATAGACATGTAAAGTCGCGATCAATGTAACGAGTCGAAGATTTTTCTCATAGTTTTGGTTAGTATGATTTGAGTATACTTTTTGCCAGTGATGTTTTTGCTCGTTTTTTAATTAAATAGAAAGTCAAAATGCTTATTACTGATACATTGTTTTAAATATAAATTTTATCTTTTTGTCAGTGATTCTTTACATGTGTTTTGTTTGTTAAGGATTTTCTAGTTTTATTTGGTCAATGAAAAGTTAAAATCAAGTTATTGTTGTCTATTTTGTTTAAATTGTGTTTTATAGTACTGTCGGATAGTGCATGGTTGCTATTTTCCACTACCTCTAGGTATAACCAATTTATATTAACTAATATACCTTGAGTTGGTCACCACTTGAAAACATATGTGGGCCACAAAAGTAAAAATGTAACCCTGGCGTGTTAATACCAGTTATATATCACGACATTGTTGGCACGGAGATTGAAGTATAATCACATTGAATTGTGGTTTTGAACTTCGTTTGATTTGTTGAATATGTTTATGTTTATTCATACTTGCTTGCTTCGTGAGTTCTACCGGTAGTCATCAGTGATATTGGTCTCAGGATTATTATATAGTTAGGCCAGATATCGGGTTTACAAAGGAAAAAAAAGTTTAGAGTTAGAGTTAGCTAAGCAAATTATCCTTCTTATCTTCTTTACTTATATGAAATAATTTTATTAGAAAAGTATTAAAGCTAAACATGAAATAATTTTATTAGAAATAATGTCTGCACCCCTGTCTTTTGGACAAATATTTAATGTCAATTGTAGGGGTTATAAAGATTTAATTATGTATGCATTAATTCCAAAACATAGGTATCAATCGTAGTTGGATGAGAGCTAATCGATTAAGTGCTGAGTACGAACATAGAATGATGGAATTTCTACAGTTTGCTGAAAGTAATGCTAAAAAAGATCTTTCTCCTCCTAAAAGTAATGCTGAAGATAGTCATCCTACGCTTTTTCTCTGTCCATGTGTTTGTTGTGCAAATCAAGAACCAAATCTTAGTAAGAAAGAAATCATGGATCATCTAATTTTAAGGGATTTGTCATAAATTGTTACAAAAGTAATTTCATATTTTATGTGGCATTATATGGATTTTTTTTCTTCTGAATTAGTGCTTTTGAGGTTCATCAATTTGCAAATGGCAATAAAAAAAAGGCTACATGGCTTCAGCCCAATGTAAGTGTGATGTAAATTATAATTTTATATTTAATTTTTTGATAATTATTCACTAATTATGTCATTCATTCGTAGACAAGAAAACAACATAACTCTAATGATTGTAGGTACTATGTGATGAAAATAGGTTGGATATTGTCTCTGCCAATATAACCGAATCTTGGATGCAGGTAATAAAATAACTTTAATTTGTTATTTTCAAAAAATCTTGTGTTTCTTGCGTTTTAATTTGTTAATTTTCAAATAAATTTAATTTGTTAATTTTTTATTTTCAAATAATATAACTGAATCTCGTGTTTTACAACTTAATGTGAATTTTCAAAGAATAACTCTATATTATTATTTACGTATTGTAGGTATTTGATGATCCTACAGAATTAACACAAGATGATTTGTATGATTTGCGACTCCGTTAGGAAAAATGTTTCTTTGAGTTATATAAAGATTAAGCTTTATCTGATGAGTTATATGAAATTTTCTATATTTCTGATTCGAACTAGTTTCTTGACTTTGGTGTTGTTTGTTGATGTTAATTAGTGTTATTGTTTATTCTCAGGAAATGTAATTTTGGCGGTGTCTTCAGAAGCTACAACTCATCTTCTCGTGGATGCATGTTGCTATTTCAAGTGCGCGAAAGGACTTAAATGGTTGGATATTTGTTGTTTTGTTATTTTATAGTAGTCCACCGTGTGTAAACTTTCTTATAATTTTTTACACTTGTGTATCCTAGATTAATACTTTTGTAAATTTTGAAGAATATATATGCATCTTAGCTATTTGGTGCAATGAAATTATATCCTTCATTGGTTAGAAAAATATGAAAATAATGACCTAAATGTGGTTTGTGTACTGTGGGAAAAAAGTGCAAAATAGCGACCTAACTTTGGTCTGTGTGGTTTTTGAAAGTTATATGGAAAATTAGGTATAAAAAAATTACAAGTTAAAATAGGAAAAACTATTATTATACGCTTAAAAGCAAAAAACATATTACATCGGGAAAAATGGAAAACCGATGTAAAAACTAATATGTTACATCGGGCAAAGTGAAAAATCGATGTAAAAACTGTCTATTACATCAGGCAGACAGGAAAACCGATGTAAAATATGGCATATATTTTTTATATTAAAAATTTCATTACTTTTCACATTAGACGTCTGAATTCAACCGATGTGGTATGTTAATTTTTCACATCGAGCCTTGGCCCGATGTAAAATATCTTTGACTTATTACATCGCCTGGCTTTAGATCGGGCTCAGGCCCGATGTAAAAAGTATTTTTCGTCCGATGTAAAAAGTACTTTCTGCACTAGTGAATCACAACCCAGAAACTCAAATCACTATGTCGTCTATATTTGTGAACTCAGATCGACATCTTTTTCACATTGACATTTAACTTCGGCTCGGGGAATGAGAGCTGAGATGGAGTCAACACATATGGGATCTATGGCACCAGATTTACACATACAATTTGTGAAACTGTTGAAGCTGGCATAGCGGCAAGCAACAAAAGATTTGTAAATATTACTTCGGGATTTATTGTGTCCACAGATATGGTGAGAATGCCATTCAACAGTTTCTACGTTTTCAAACTTGGGTTTCAATGACAAAAGTATAAGAATGGAAAAGTAAAATATATGAACAGAAAATAATTCATTCTTCGGAAAGATAAGACTTATCAAGCTTTACATATAATCCACTTCTTACAAACTTAAACTTGTCGACTAGTTATACTCAACCCACGATATTCGTCTATGTTATCACGTATCTCTCACATAAGTGTTCACCTCTGAAGCACCTACGAGAAAATTCACAACTAAGGTTATCTCTAACGCAAAGTCGCGAGAACATCCGTATTCTCGCGTCGACGATCTCTTGCGCGCCGCTCAAACACGAAAGCATTAAGTACAAATACCCACAGTGATTGTTAGCTCTAAATCTATCTCTAGAGTTCAAAAACTAACAAATAATCATCCTAGATAAGGATTCAAGAAGTTTATCTCAAAAGCAACCCAAATCCCAAGCACAAAGCAAAAATCTAAGACAACAATCAACACAAATTTATAAAGCAAGTTTTATATAACGCCATGGGAGACAAATATACATGAGTTCAAAGTAAATAGATACACAAAACCCAACTATAAGAGAAAACACAAAGAGGAAGAGAAATGAACCGAAAATCTCCCGGTTTGTCAGCTCCGATCGATGATCAATCCACCTCCAATCATCCAAATGCAAGCTCCACAATTGTTTTCTAACCTAATATACCCTAAGAATGAAGGTTTGATGAGTTGAGAACAGATACCCCAAAGCATAACCTAAAAAATGTGATTTCCCCCTTTAACGAGCTGCTATATCAGGAAATCCCGCTTAGCGAGATTGATCTCTCTAAGCGGGTAGCAGAAAAAAACCAAATTTTGTTTTCGCCATAACTTGAGAACCTAACTCCGAATTGCGCCCGGATTGAAGCGTTGGAAAGCTTATTCAATGCTCTATCTAACAATAACTAAATGGCAACCAAATTGATTATTTTTATCATCCTTATTTTGAGCCTTATTCTTTGATGAATTGGTAAAATTTACATTCTTGAAGCTTAGCCATTGGTCTTTATTACTCAATGCTCCAAATATGCATGAATACCTATAAAATGAATGGAAAACTATTAATTGATATAAAAATGAATCAAAAACACAAGTATGCACATATTTACACAAAAGTTAGGATTTTATTACAAAAACCATAAGAATAGAATCGATAAATGGCACAAATATATACTCAAAATATTGACATTTTGGCACTTATCAGAAACCAAAGAGAAAAATATTCTGAAGCGTAAAAAGCATAAAAAACAGAACATAATAATCCATGATCGAACATTATAAAGGAAAAAATGTAAAACATGAAAAACAAGATCATAAACAAAGTCACGAAAGAACCTAGATCCAAGCCATTGAGAAGCTTCAACGTGAATTTCGAAGGTGTTAGGGTTTATGTGTCGCTGTGATTTTTGTGAAGAATTAAGTTACCATCTAAAGGGAAAAGAAGAGAGGGATAAATAGGAAATTAGCGAGGAAGAAGAGAAAGAGAAGACGATAATGAGAGGGAGAAAGAGAAATAAATGAGGAGGAAGAGAGAGAGAGAGAGAGAGAGGAGATGATAAAGAGAAAGAAAGAGAGAAGGTGAGTTTGAAAAAAGGAAAGGATGACCTCCTTGAATGTTTTGGCCATCAATTAGCACTTTAGTGAGTTGATTACCCCGATAATATCCATATGGGTATTAATGGTGATCATATGGTTCTAGGGATCGCTCTTGCCACCGAATGACACCAAATATAATGGTTTTATATTGCCAAGGATCAGAGCATCCCAAATCTCTGTGGAGAGTGGTTGGGGATTCATAGACTCATCCTCTTAAACCACATATGACTCAATGTGTTGTTGTTACTATGGATACTCTCATGTAACGCTTCATTCTGGCGACACAATTACTCCATGGCGCTTAACATTTATGCTATGGAAGCTTGGTCATTGTTATTGTTGTTGATGTGGTTTCTACTAGTGATAACTCTCTTCATCACGAGATGGAATCAGAATGTTGGAATAGATGTGCATTGTCCAAGTCAGTTTTAATAGGCTCCATTGTAGACACTAAATGTACTTACAAAAGTACGTCAATAATAACCCTACTTGTCAGAACCATTAATAAAGTAATTATTTATGAATTGTAAATTATATTTTATCTTTGTACTCTTCTCCCCATATAGTTACTCTGACTCTTCTTACATTAAAGCTCGATAGAGAGATATTAAGGTGATTTTTTCTTATTGGCATGATCTCTTAATGATAATTGGGAATTAGGTGTGATTGTCCAAATTTCAAATTATGGTCATCTAAATCAGTTACAAATGTGCTCTATAACATATCTCAATCACATATTGAATAACACTAGTTTTTAGTCTGTTTATCCTACTTGGCCCTAATCAATTTCAACCTAATCTTGCTCTTTTAAATGAGGCTAGATCCATAGCATAAATGTTAAGCGCCATGGAGTAATTGTGTCGCCAGAATGAAGCGTTACATGAGAGTATCCATAGCAACAACAACACATTGAGTCATATGTGGTCGAAGAGGATGAGTCTACGAATCCCCAACCACTCGCCACATAGATTTGGGATGCTTTTATCCTTGGCAATATAAAACCATTATACTTGGTGTCATTCGGTGGCAAGAGCGATCCCTAGAACCATATGATCACCATTACTACCCATATGGCTATTATCGGTGTAATCAACTCACTGAAGTGCTAATTGATGGCCAAAGCATTCAAGGAGCTCATCCTTTCCTTTTTTTCAAACTCACCTTCTCTCTTTCTTTCTCTTTATCGTCTCCTTTTTTTTCTCTCTCTCTCTCTCTCTCTCTCTCTCTATCTCTTCCTCCTCATTTATTTCTCTTTCTCCCTCTCATTATCGTCTTCTCTTTCTCTTCTTCCTCGCTGATTTCCTATTTATCCCTCTCTTCTTTTCCCTTGAGATGATAACTTAATTATTCACAAAAATCACAGTGACGCATAAACCCTAACACCTTCGAAATGCACGTTGAAGCTTCTCAATGGCTTGGATCTAGATTCTTTCGTGACTTTGTTTATGATCTGGTTTTTCATGTTTTACTTTTTTTTCCTTTATAATGTTCGATATTGGATTATTATGTTCAGTTTTTTATACTTTTTACGCTTCAGAATATTTTTCTCTTTGGTTTCTGATAAGGATCCATGGCGCTCAACCTGATCTTGCTCTTTTACTAAGGCTAGATCCATTCAGTATGTGGTTGACATATGTTATAGAGCACATTTGAGAGGTGTATAAGGATGAATTTCTATTACATTTTAAGAACAGGATCCATGAAACTGAATATATACACAGTCTTTTAGGAAAATTCTTTGCCCACCTCCCAACCTTCTAGGTCACCTCTGGTGAAAAACCACATATACCCCTGACTTCGGAAATGCATTTCCGAAATGCAAGAAAAATGTGTTTTCGGAGATGCATCTCCAAAAGCGCCTTTTTTTTTTTGAAAAAATTGTCTTATTTCAGAAATGCATTTCCGAAAACACAATTTCGGAAGTTCATTTCCGAAATACTGCGCGTTCTGCAGATTTAGCAAAACAACCTCCTCCCCCATTCACTTTACCCTAAATCTACTTCAAACTTTCTCTCTTCAAAAATTTATGCAAAAGCAAGTGTGTATCAAACAGTTAGACATTCCAAAAGCTTCCCAAACTCAACCTAAATCATCCCAATCTCTTCAAATGGTAAGTTTTTCAATTTTTAGACCCATTATTAAAATCTCTATTAGGGTGTTTAGAAATTGCAAAAACTGTATTAGGTTTTCAATGTACTGCTATTTAGGTTGTTTAGAATGAATAAAAGTATTTTTGAAGTAGGATTTTGGGGTCTGCCATGGAAGTTGCAGAAAACTTCCTCGCAGGGGTGTTTTGGAAGTTCATTTCCGAAAACACCTCCATTCCCAGTTTCGGAAATGAACTTCCGAATTGTTTCAAAAGTGCATTTTTTAGTTTTTTCTAATGTCTCGCATATTAATCGATTTCAATTGTTTTCAGGAACATGTCAGGCAACCAAGCACGCATCAGAAAGGGTAGAGAGACCCAGACTGCAACGGCTAGACGCGAGCGGGCGGCGGCGCAACTAGCGTCGACACAGGGTCGGGGGCAGGGCCGGGGACGTGTGTGAGTTCCCGTGGAGATGGACGAGGGTACCTCTACATCTGGATCGAGGAGTCGTCTAGCTCGGGTATCGAGGAGTCGTCTAGCTCGGGTTTCTTAACGGTCTATTTAACATACTTTTTTTTTGTTTTTTTTGTAACAGGAGAGAGAGCCTTTGAAAATGGTGAACCACTCCCGGAAGGTTTTCAGTCTATTTAAACTAACTGCTGAGTGGTTTAACGACGCGGTGAGAGCTTCAGGGCTTAGTGGGCTCTGCATGACGGGGTATACCACCATCATCCACGACATACAGGGGGCCTTTGTGGAGCGGTGGCACAGGGAGACGTCTTCTTTCCACCTACGGGCCGGGGAGATGACGATCACCTTGCATGATGTGCAGTGTCTTCACCACTTGCCGACCAGGGGGACGCTGTTGGACCACTCCCGGATCCAGAGGATCGAAGCCATTGAGTGGATGGCACTCTATTTGGGTATGGAGCCCGAAGTTGTTGACTATGAGTGTCAGACGACAAGTGGGCCTCATATCCGGTTCACCACACTGAGCGCGTATTTCGAGCACCACCTTGTGGCGGCGGCCGAATCCGAGGAGGCGGGTGACGTCCTATTTACACAGTATCACCGTGGCTGCGCTCTCTGGTGTTGGTACATGTTTGTGGTAGGAGCTGCACTCTTTATGGACAAGAGTGCAAGGTACGTCGACGTGACCTACCTCCGCTATTTCATGGATTTGACTATCGTTCACCAGTGGAACTGGGGGTCAGCTGTTCTGGCATACCTATACCAGAAGCTGAATGAGGCCTCCAACTAGAGGACCAGGCAGTTGACCGGATCCTGCACACTACTCACAGTACGTATCATTTTAATTATTTCACATTTATTTGTAGTTCGTATTTACTTTTAGCTGATTATCGTGTTTGTGTTTCAGAGCTGGATCATCTCCTACTTCCCCCGCATCCACGGCTTCCGCGTTGATTCTGCGTATGAGGACGCCATGCCCAGGGCCGCCCGATATGTTCTCAAGAGGGGGAACAATGCAGTAGGATCATACCATGGGTACCTCGACCGCACGATGCACGACGACGTCTGTTGGAGGCCATTCAGCGACTACACTGATGTTGTCCCCTTTGACGGCATCTCGTTATATTCTAGCTGGTTGGCATGCGGGACCAGCACCATGGTGCGGTATCTCCCTGAGCGGTGCATGCGGCAGTTTGAATATGTGTAGATGATACCCAAGTCACCTTTTGAGGTTGCTCCCGACACAGTCACTCGAGTGCAGCTCATTGGCATATATGAGGATTGGGAGCGTCATGTGGTCCCGGAGGAGTATCGTCGCATGCGGGTCACCCAGGACTGGCACAGTGTGGATGGCTATGTCACATGGTTCTATCGGATGTCTCATCCTCTGATGAGACCCGACGCTCCCGGCGCTCCTAGGCCAGCACACGAGGAGATCCTAGAGAACCACCAGGCCGAGGATGACCACGCCATTGATCTCCTGCCGATCTGCCAGCGAATACAGATGCTTGGGCGGGACGCGTTGGATCGAGTGTCGTTCATCAGGGCGGTCCAGAGGCAGTCGCCGTGATGGAGATGATCGTCACTGATGCGGACCGTGCGGTGGCATACAGGCGGCAGAGGAGGTCCCAGGGAGAGAGGTTAGGCATACCCAGTAGTGGTCGAGTTTAATTTTTTTTTTGTTTTCGGATTGTATCTTTCGCACACTATTATTATTTGGATTTGGATCGGCTTGTATATATTACTATTTTTATCATATTAGTATTTTCTGTTTATATGTCGCTTATTTTATTTGCCGTCTTCTTTTAATTAAAATTACGAGACTGCATAATTCGTATTTCCAAAAACATAAAAAACACGAGACTGCATATTTCCAAAAACATAAAAAAAAAACACAATTTCTATATAATTCGGAAGTTCATTTCCGAAACCCCCCAAAATCTGAAAAAATGTGTTTTCGGAAATGCATCTCCGAAAACACCCCTCATTTGGTGTTTTCGGAGATGCACTTCCGAAGTCTGAAAAAAATTTTTTAAAAAAAAAATACTTCGGAAATGCATTTCCGAAGCAGGGATAAAGTGGAGTTTTTGCTGAGGGTGACCCCCATAGAGAGGTGGGTAAAGAAATTTCCGTGAGTTGTATAAGGATGAATTTCTATTACATTTTATAAAACTTAAATTGCATTGAAATTCTATATGATAGATGATAAATCTTATCTTTGCAAAATTTACTAAGTTCTACTATAATTTTATATTGTTAGTTGGCTAGATGAATGTGACATCTTGGTTTATTCTTCAACCACTCACACTGTCATTTTTTTTTATATTTTTTAGAATTTAATTGAAATACGGTGTAAAGAAGTTTTACACCGTTAATATATCACGACCGTTAATTTGTTAGAAGGATTTGACTTTTATTTTATTTTTTTAAAAAATAATATAAATGAGTGGTTGTGATGTATTGATAGTGTAAGAAATTTTACACCAACAGTGCATAATAATTAAATTCTATTTTTTGTAATATATTAATATAAATAAGTTGTTTGTACTTATAAGTTATAACTCTCAATTTTTTTTAAAAATTAAATAACTTTATATTAATAAAATTCGTCAAGATTAAAAGAGTTTAATAAAACTCATTTGAAAATAGTTTTGACGGATTTCAATAAAATACCAAATGATCTTAAGTTTAACATAATTCTGTAGTGATATGATTTATATAATATAAAGTTTTAGTTTAGCTAAAAAAATAAAAAATTTAGTGCTCGAAATAATATTAATTAGTCCACGTTTAAACCCTTATCTAAAAGGTGGTTATTATAAGAATCACCCAAAAAAACAAAAACAAATTATGGAATAAAATCTTACTATATATTTGTGATTTGTGAAGATGATAGTATATGTATAGCGTGCGTGATTCGGGTGCAATCGTGTGCTATTATGCTGAAAATAGAATAAACGTACTGTAACATGCATCATTCCTTTTGATCTCATCATCCAATAGCTAGATATTCCATGGAATTTGGAGAAAAATAAAAAAGGAACAAAATAGAGAACAAGTGGAATGAAATCTTAATGAAACGAAGATAAAGAGTATGGGCGCCTCGTGTTATTAGATGGAGACTGTTGAAATGCCTCCCACAATGTCTGTTTTCCGAATCCAACGATATGAACGAATTAGTTGTCCACCAAATTAAAGAAGTACGCATTTATTCTATCCACTTGTGCATTGCATGCATTTGACCTTTTGTTATTTAAAATTATTTGACATTTTGTTTGCTCAGTGCAAGAATCTCATGTTCCAAAAGTGAATGATCATGCATGGGTTCTTAACCAATTTTACTAGTTTGAAGAAACTAAATCAGAGTAGACAAATGTGAAAAACGAAGAGTCAATTATTTATACCAATTTTTTTTAGTTAGTAGAAGTAATTCAGAATAGAAAAATATGAAAAAGGAAGAGTCAATTATTTATACTAATAGCTACGCTATCTTGACACCATTTTTAACATCTATATTTACATCCTATATAAATATCATAGTTCCAAACTTTTTAAATATAAAAAATATATATTCAAATTTAATAATTTAACAAATCTTTTATTGATAAAAATAATGTTAATTGCAATCTTTTAGGAATGCCTTTGATAAGTTCTTCATAAACTATATAATAAATTAAATAATATCCTTCGTAGATATTTGATAAGTTCTCCAAGAACTATATAATCAATAAGCTCATTATTATCCTTCAAATATATTTGATAAATTCTTGAGGAATTATATCATAAATTAACTATTATCCTTCAGGAATATTTGATAAGTTCTTCGGGAACTATATAATAAACTAAATATTATTCTTTAAGGATATTTACTAAACTCTTCATGAATTATATAATAAACTCATTATTATTTTGTAGAGATATTTGTTTAATTCTTCAAAAACTATATATGAAACACATTGTTTTGTATCCTTCAGAAATTATTGATAATTTAATAAATTTTAGTATCAAAATTGAACATGGGTAATAAAAATAAATAAATAAAATAATAAACTAAATAAAACAAAACAATAGAACAGAGAAATGGCGAAGAGGGGACGCGGGCGTCCGAAAACTGCGGTGCCTCCATCACCTCCAAACCTTGCTTCGTCGGTGAGTACCCCGATGATTACCACTAAGGAAGATGAACGAAAGCAACCAGAACTTGTGAAGACTCCAGCGGTTGTGATGCAGAAATCTGTAGAGGAATCATCTGATTCGCGCAAGCTTTGGGTTGATGTGCTCAATGAGAATCGAAACCCTAGTAAGGGTTTGGCGATGGCATATGTAGCACCGGCAAGGATTGAAGGCGACTATGATATTGAAATTGAGACTGAGGACGTGACAACTGAGCTCCAATTTTGGGAAAATACCCTAGTTCTGTATGGTCTAGGGGAGGATCTTAGCATGAACTTGGTGAAGAACTTCATGACAAAAACGTGGAACTTCGTGATACTCCCTGATATGTACTACCACAAAGAGGGATATTTTCTTCTTCGCTTCAAGTCTCACGACGACATGGAAACCATCTTGATGAAGGGCCCTTATACTCTCCAGAATATCCCAATTATTGTGAAAGAATGGCGGCCATATTACAATGTTAAGGAAGATATCCTTCGTACTCTCCCTATATGGGTCAAATTGCCAAAACTCCCTCTCCACCTTTGGGGTGCGTGTAGTCTGAACAAGATTGGTAGTATGATTGGAATTCCCTTGGTCACAGACGAGTGCACTGCTCATAAGCTGCGTGTATCCTATGCCAGGATCCTGGTTGAAGTTGATATCACAAGGAAGTTACTTGATGAAATCATCATAAAGGATCCTGAAGGAAGGAAATTGACACAAGCCATTGAGTATGAATGGCGTCCGAAATTCTGTGAGAAATGCCAGAAGGTGGGACACCAGTGTGGGTTGGAAACAAAGAGGAAAATCTGGAAGCCTAAGTCACCTACTGAATCAGCTCCTATTGTGAAGGGTACTTCGAAAGATGAGAAGATCCCTGAAGTAGAGGAAGAACAGAACTGGACCCTTGTCAATAAAGCCATTGGAGATCGAGGTAAGAAGAAAATCACCTATGCTGAATCTTCTAAATCTAATGCCATACCTTGTGTTAATGTCTTCGAGGTGCTGGAGGTATTGAATGGACAACCAGCTACTTCAGAGCCTCCCCCATGATTGTCTCATGGAACGTGAGGGGGCTTAATAAAATAGGTAAGCTGAGGGAGATTCGCTCCCGTCTCCTTGAGCTTAAACCTGATATCTGCATCTTAATTGAGACTCGAGTGAAATGTAGTAAGGCTCTTCATGTTAGAAATAAACTTCAACTACCCGGTAAGGTTGTGGATAACTATGCTAGTCATAATAATGGTAGGCTTTGGGTTTTCTGGAATGATGAGGTGATTGATCTCAAGCTGATGCATAGTAGCAGTCAGTTTATCCATTGTGCAATTTATGATACCAATAGTAACTTTAAGTTTTGGATGACTGCCCTGTATGCTCTTAACCAACTTGAGGCCCGGAGAAGATTATGGAAGAACCTTGAAAACATCCATAGAACCCAACAGGGGCCTTGGTGTATGATAGGGGATTATAATAATGTTCTCACTGCCCAGGATCGTGTATGGGGTAACTTGGTTGCTGAGTCAGAATATGAGGATCTCCTTAATATGATGAACACCACTGGTTTAGGAGAAATGGACAGTAGTGGAGATTTTTTCACTTGGTTTAACAACCAAAGCAGGAATCCTATTTACTCTAGAATATATAGAGTTCTTGCCAATGTTGAGTGGTTCCAAGACAACAGGGAAGCTATGCTGCATATCCTATCTCCCAGCATCTCAGACCATGCTTTACTTCACATTGCCATCCCTAAAACTAAGCCCATGAAGCATCCTTTTCGTTTTAGTAATCATTTGGTTGACATGGAGGGCTATGAGGCCATTGTGAGAGAGAGCTGGAATAAACCAGCTAGAGGTAAACCTATGACTGTACTTTGGTACAAACTTCAGAGGCTCAAGCATGCCCTCAGATCTCTACAGAAGCCCAACAATGACATTCAGTTAAATTTGACTAAGAGTAGAGCTGCTCTTTAGGAGGCTCAAGCCACTCTTACCCAGGATAGACTGAATTGTCATCACATTGAGAGGGTGAAAAGACTTACTGAGGAGGTTGTTAAGTGGAATTATATGGAGGAACAGGTTATGCTGCAGAGATCAAAAATAGATTGGTTGAAGATGGGTGATGAGAACAGTTCTTTCTTCCATGCCTACCTTAAAGCCAAACATAAGACCAAGAGTATCACCATGCTTAGGAAAATGGATGGCACTATTTTAACAAAACAAGAGGACATTGAGAAGGAAGTGGTGGAGTTTTATGGTACTCTCATGGGAGCAGATAGCCCTACTCTTGCCCAAATAGATATAAAGGCAATGAGAATGGGGAGCCAGCTGACATGGGACCAGAGGGATTTTCTCCAAAGACAAATTACAACTCAGGAAATTGATAAAGCATTAAAGGGTATTGGAGATCAGAAAAGTCCAGGTAATGATGGGTTTGGAGCTCGATTCTACAAAGCTAGTTGGCCAATCATTAAGGGGGGTGTAAGGGCTGCCATCCAAGAGTTCTTTGAACAGGGTAGTATGCATAAACATTTCAACAAAACCTTGGTTACTTGGATCCCAAAGAGCAATAATGCTAGTAGTATCAAGGATTTCAGGCCTATTGCTGGCTGCACCATATTCTACAAAATCATCTCTAGAATCTCACTGCTAGATTGGGCCAGGTCATGAAAAGTGTCATAAACAAATCTCAAGCTGCATTTATTCCTGGACAGCAAATTCACAACCATATTTTGTTGGCTTATGAACTCATCAAGGGTTATGGTAGGAAGCATGGGACCCCAAGATGTATGATGCAATTGGATCTCCAAAAGGCCTATGACATGGTGAACTGGAAAGCCTTAGAAAACATTATGTTTGAGATGGGTATACCTGGTACATTTATCTCCTGGATCATGGCTACTATGAATTCTGTGTCATATGTTTTTAATGTGAATGGAGTCCTGACTCAACCTATGCAAGCTTGTAGAGGCATAAGGCAAGGGGACCCTATCTCCCCCTTGCTCTTTGTGATTGTTATGGAGTACCTCAACAGATTGACCAGGAAGATGCAGTTAGATAAGAGATTTAATTATCATGCCAAGTGTGAGAAAATAGGCCTGACTAACCTCATATTTGCAGATGACATACTCTTATTTTGTAGAGGTGACTCTACTTCTGTGGCTATGCTCTATGCTACTGTTACTTCCTTCTCTTTGTCTATAGGTCTCACCATGAATCCCCAAAAATGCAAGTTATTTTGTGGAGGAGTAGATACTATTGCTAAAGAGGATATCAAGAGAATTACTGGTTTTGAAGAGGGAGAATTACCTGTCAAATACCTTGGTGTGCCCTTGACTAGCAAAAGGTTAAGTATAAATCACTATCTGCCTCTTATTGATAGAATTGTTGCTAGAGTTAGACATTGGACCTCTAAGCTATTAAGCTATGCAGGTAGAGTGCAGCTTATTCAAAGCATTTCTTTTTCCATTACCCATTATTGGCTGCAGTGCTTCCCACTCCCTAAGTTTGTACTAGCCAAGATAGATTCTATATGCAGGATATTCCTTTGGACTGGTAAGAATGACAAAAGCAGGAAAAGCCCTATAGCATGGCATCTAATCGGTAGACCTAGATGTAATGGTGGTCTTAATATCATCAATCTATCACTATGGAACCAGGTGACTATGCTAAAATGCCTTTGGAATATCTATAGAAAAGCTGACAATTTATGGGTTCTATGGACTCATTCTTATTATCTGAAGGGTACTAGTGTGATGGAGACTGATCATGGGAGCTCTTGGTCATGGATTTTCCAGGCAGTTATGATGCAGAGAGAACATGTTGGTAGGATTCAGTCCTTATGGGACAAAATGTTAACCATGCAGATTTTCAGTATGAAACAGGTTTATGATGCATTGATTGATGACCTGCCTAAGGTACCATGGAGATTTCTGATGCAGTGCAATGCAGCTAGACCTAGGGCCTTGTTCACCACCTGGATGCAATGCCATGGTCGACTCCCAACCAAAGACAGGCTTATCAAATTTGGGTTTATTCAGGATTCTGTTTGCAGCTTATGTCACACTGCCCCTGAATCCAGTGATCATTTGTTTTTTTAGTGCAGGATTATTAAGGATATATGGCAAGCTATTCTAGACTGAATTGAGATTAAGCATTCTCCTCAGGATTGGTCTATAGAATTACAGTGGATTCTTAACACTATAAAAAAGAAGGGGTGGAAAGCTAAATTGCTGAAATTAGCTTTTTCTGAATCGATCTATGGTCTGTGGCAGCTGAGGAATGCTGTTGTTTTTTATTCACACTACAAGGAAAACACCATTAGCTTATATGTTGACAACATAACATACAGAGGCTGGAAGGATAACCACATTAGGACGCATATAGCTAGGATTATGATGTAGGCTTGTATGCCCCATGCTTTTCTGTTTTGTCCTATTTGATTTGTTGGATCCATTGGATCACATTGTACTTCATTGATTTTTGAATTAATATATATTCATTTTAGTTCAAATAGAACATATATTCATTTTAGTTCAAATAGAACAGAGAAATTGAAGAAGAGGGTTTATTATATTACTTATATTTTGAGAGTGAAAGATTCTTATACAAAATGAGTCATATTCATAGGACATGGGTAATAAATGGAAAATCAACATGAAATATCCTAATTGAAGAACATTCATAATCATACCATTTATAACATAAAGCATATTTTCATAATTATAATTTTAATTTTTCTAAAAGACATAATTCCTTTGGCTATAATTAAATTTTAAATAAATTTTGGTGTAACTATATTTGTTTGTATGATTAGACAACACTATTTATTAATTATTAATATATGTAAGAAGTTAAAAGAAAAAAAAATACTACCCGTCCTAAATATTAAAAAAAAATCATATTTTTTTATTCCAAAATATTAAAAAAACTATTAACTTTTTTTTAAAAATGCAAATTGCATTAATTCACTTTTCCTTTAATATGTTACTTTTTTTTTTAGCAAGTGTAATGTTTTCGGAGGGAGAAGTTCTTGACAAATTACATTAAGTTATAAAATTTTATCATCCATTTATAATAATTGATAATAATTAATACTAGTTCATCTCTAAATAAAATATTTTAGAGTGAATTACAATAATAAAATAATTTGTTGTAATATTAAATTTAATTATTTGTTTGATTTTATAATTTAAAGATATACATAATGAGTTATAAAATAACTTATGTGAATGATATTTTTATAATTATAATGTTTTATTTATAAAAAAAAAAATTGTTTCCTTCGCTATAATTAAATTTGAGTATAGCTGTTAAGATCATTTATTAACAATATGTTTTGTATATATATATATATATATATATATATATATATATATATATATATATATATATATATATATATATATATATATATATATATATATATATATATCTTATTGTAATTTTGGTCTCTCTATTATCATTTTTTTATTTATTTTTGGTCATCCTATTTTAATATCCTGAATTTTAGTCCTTTATTTTAATTTTTCGAGGATTTTGGTCCCCTTTCAAATTCGAAGGCAATTTTTAATGAAATGGAACTCACATTGATGACATGTTCAACATAAATCTTAAATAAAATTAGTTTTTTTGAACATTTCACTGCTGAACTTACACTGACACATCATCAATATGAGCGTCATTTCATTTAAAATTGTCTTCAAATTTGCAGGGGGACCAAAATCCTCAAAAAAACTAAAATATAGGGACTAAAATTACATATATTAAAATAGGGGATCAAAACTAAAAAAAAATAATAACAGGGAGACTAAAATTGTAATTAAGCCAAAAAAAATTATCTTCTAAAAATCTAACTAAATGTGAATTACATTTAATTCACTTTCTCTTTCATTATCTTTATAAAAAAAATCAATAAAATTGTTTTAACATCTAAAAATCAAATTTATTTAAACAAAAACACAAAAAAATTAATTCAAATTATTATGTTTTTCTATGGGGAGGGAGGGAGGGAGTATCATCTACAAACTATTTTAAATATGAAATTTTATTTTGCATTTATAAGAATTAATAATAATTAATATTATCTTCATCTCCAATTATAGAATTTCTATAATAAATAATAAGAAATAAAAAATTTGTTGGAATATTAAATTTGTTGATTAGTTATATAATATTATAAGGTTGTGTTTAGAAGTGTTTTTTTGATGTATCTATAAAAATACAAACTATTAAAAAAATATGACAATTAAAAATAAATAAATAAATATTTAACTAATACATTTTAAAATTTGAAGAAAATCTTATAAAAAAGAAAGAAAAAGTTTAAGAAAATTTTATAATAAAGACCAAGATAGTACTTAATAAATAATTTTTATAAAATAGTTATATTTATTCAATTCTGATATTACTAAAAAAATAATCTATTGAAATATTGAAATGGAGGGAGAGTAATAAATTACAAAGTACTCCTACTTGTCTTTGTTGGCTATTGGCTTTTGTACATACAATCAGTTAATCCATTATTTGACATGATTTACAATTACAAACTATGCTCAAGATCATTGGTACAAAAGTTTGTTTGCATAATGTAATGAAATAAAATTTCTCTTTGAGGATGTGTGGAAACACAGTTTAAGATGGTTCGGGTTAGGTGGTCTCATCTCATGTCTGCAAAACAAAATAGAGAGGTGGGTTGAGCGTCTATGATCTACGTTCGTTTAATTGGACACTTCTTGTCAAAGGGCGTCGTAGGTTGATCTTTGAAGTAACTAGCCTCTGTCATGCATGTTCTCTCTACTTTCAGGTCGCAGATATGGCAATGGGGCGACACGGGAATTGGGTGTGGCGGAGACAAGAAAAACCTTATTTAGTCAGGATTTTTACCAGGTGATCAACCCTTAGCAACAACAAAAAATTAGAGTCTGTTTGGTAACACTCAAAAAAGAGCTTTTAGCTTTTAGCTTTTAGCTTTTCAGCTCACTTTAATGAAAAAGCTCTGTTTGGTAACGTTATTTTAGCTTTTAGCTTGTAGCTTTTTTACTAGCTTTTAGCTTTTTTTTCAAAAGCTATTTGAAGTAGCTTTTGAGCTTGTAGCTTTTAGCTTGTGACTTTTTTTTCCATTTATACCCTTATTATTTTAACAAAATATTATTACCCTTATTAATTAAAATGATCATTTATGTCATTTTGTATTTATCAGCTAATTTACCAAACACTCGTATTAGCTTATCAGCTATCAGTCACTAGCTAAAAGCTACCAGCTACCAGCTATCAACTACCAGCTATCAGCTATAAGCTACCAGCTATCAGCTACCAACTAGTTTTACCAAACAGAGCCTTAGTAGTACTTTGGTGTGGAAACTTGTCTCGTAAATGCATTGGGAAGAATTTCAAAATTTGAAATTCTGCATTGCGAGGGACTAAGAAAAAGCGTGTCATAATACTTGACAATGGCTAACCTCCTCGTAAAACTACATGACAATTTTCCAGGAGCTTCCCCATCACCATTCACTATGTCAGCCCGTGCATTTATTTTTTGATGATTTGCCAAGGGGACCCCTAGCTAAAACTCACTATAAATTCTTCAATTACGCTTCGGCTTCCCCATTGATCTGTAACTCTCTCCATCTTTTTTCTTCCATCCTATTCTCTAACTCTCTTCTTCTTCTCCACTTCTTCACCAAGTCCACTTCTTCCCAAATTATTCTCTTCAATTTTCAAGATAAAAATAAATATTTCCTTTTTCTTTTTGATTTACCGTTTATTTATAAGTGAAATATCCATTTCTTTTTAATTATATTATGTTTAATATAGCTACAAAGGAGTTAGTTTTTGCAAGGAAATCCAAAATAAGCTTGGAGTTGTTGATTTGTTTCCATAAGTACATCTCTCTCTCTCTCTCTCTCTCTCTCTCTCTCTCTCTCTCTCTCTCTCTCTCTCTCTCTCTCTCTCTATCTCTCTCTCTCTCTCTCTCTCTCTCTCTCTCTCTCTATCTCTCTCTCTCTCTCTCTCTCTCTCTCTCTCTATATATATATATATATATATATATATATATATATATATATATATATTTATGTATATTATTAGTATTGTTGTTTGATATGTTGAATTTGTGTTATTTATAAAAATATAATGTATATTTGTAATTTTCAAAAATAAATATTATATGTATAATTTGGTATTTTGTAATTTGTTACTGTAATTTGTGTATGCAAAAAATATTATGTATGAAATATTATGTATGTTGTTATATAGTTGTATTTTGTATAATTTGTATGTTGTTATATAGTGGTAACAAAAAAATTACTACAAATTGCCAAGGGCTGAATCCCTCAAAATTTGCAAAACGTATATATTTTATTAGGGGCTTAACCCGAAGCAAAATTTCTGACACACTGTACCAGTAGCTGAACCCCTAGCCTGCGCCTAAGTCTGCATGTTGTCGTTTGAAAAATTTAGATTGCAATTTGCGAGGGGGGTAGCCCCAAGCAAAAAAGCGAGGTGGATGGCCCCTAGCAAACAATTTGTGACTCCCTGTTTAGCTAGGGGACCTACCCCCTCGCAAAATTTACATTTGTGAGGGGGTTTTGCCATTTGTGAGGGGATTATCCCCTGACAAATTACGTTTTTTTTCTTATTGTGTATTTTTATTTTCAATTTTCAAAGGCAGACAAATGTCACATGTCATTTTAACTACCCTTTCTTGTAAAGTATTTGAAACACTTAATTGCTTGCTTATGAGAGATTTGTGTGCTTTCTTTAAGGATTCTAAGACATTATTGATATTAGAAACATCTCTCTCAAGTTTTAAAATCATTTTTCTCTGCTGAGAGATTTTCTTAAATGTGCCTAAGTCATCGTCATGCATTTCTCTTAAAGATTTTGACAATTGATTGTAAGACACTTTAAAATCAAAATCAGAATCGTATACTTCTAAGCCTTTATCCTTTTTCGTGTGGCATTAAGCACAAATTTGCAGAGTCATTATCATCTAAGCTTGAACTAGAAGAAGAAGAACATTCATCTTCGTCTTTCCAAGTGATATAAGCTTTACGATATTTGTTATGATTACCTTTCGTCTAGTAGGAGTTTTTATCTTTCTTGTTGTTGCACTTGCTAAGGCTTGAACATGTTGCACGACAATGACAAGATTTTCCACATTCATAACAAGTAACATTGTCTTTTTTTTCTTTTCTTCTTTTTTATATGGTTGAGATTTCCAAAATTTAATTAGATTCTAATCAAAGTGCTTGAGTTGGTCTTTCTTTACATATTTTTTTGTAGCGCTTGACGAATAAAACTATATCTTTCTCTTTGAAAAAATATTTGTCAGAACTTTCATTATCTTCCTTTAATTTCTTCGCCTTGGAAGAGGAGGCTTTTAAGGAGATGTCCTACTTCTCTTCTTTTTCTTTTTCTTTCTTCTTAGCATTGACTTCAGTTGCAGTAAGCATTTTTAATCCATTTTCATGCTCAGTAAGTTTTCCAAACAAGGTTGATTAGTCAAAAGTTTTTAGATTTTGCATTTCTATTTCTTGCAAATTGATCTTAAAATTTTGTTAACACAGTCATGGTTAGATAGATATTACTCAATTTTTTAGCTTGTTGATTAAGTGGAAAAAAGCTGCATGGATTCATGGTTTCATTGGGTTGCATACGATTATATTTATTCATATGATTCGAGTCAAGCTTTTTATAATTCGAGTCATGTGATTTGATTCATTCATATCTATGATTCGTGTCAAGATTATAGAACCAAAATCCAAAATTCAGTGCCAAAATTGGATTCGAGTCAAGCATCTTCATGATTTGAATTGAACCTATATGATTCAAGTCATTCTTTATTGTGATTCGAATAAAATTCATAAAAGCAAAATTCTATTTTTCAAAACTATATTTGATTTGATTCAGACCATCTTGCGATTCAAATCAAACTTATAGAAGTAATCCTAATTTTTCACATTCAAGATTCAACTAAGTGAATGTCCGGACTTGAATCACACATTCAAAAACTCAAAAATTAACAAAATTGAAGTATAGATTTGAACTGTGATTTTATCTAGCAAAATAAACAAAAGTATTGTAGTTTTTGCACTCTAATTAGTATTAACTTGACTTGAAGTTCCCTAAACATTTTGTGAAAAGACTACAATACCCTTTAGTATAAATGTCTATTTTAATCCCCTTAATCTTGTTATTCTATGGTCTGCAACACATCCTTGGTTATCAACACACTCAACAATTATTGGTTGTGGAAAAATTCAAAATATAAGAAAATTAATGGTTGTGGAAAAATTCAAAATATCCTTATTTGATTTTTTGCCACCATATTAAAATTGTGGTTTTTTGGTCTTTGTACCACAAAGTTCTTAATTTTATTATTAAAATAATACAACTCTTATATTTTATCAAACTTATCAAATCTCTCTCTATTCTCTATTTTTTTTCTCTTTCATCACTTTCTCACTTCTTTCTTCCAAAAAAAAAAAAATCAATCAATCTATAATATAAGAAAATTAATGGTTGTGGAAAAGTCTAAAATACCCTTATTTGAGTTTTTGCCACCACATTAAAATTGTGGTTTTTTGGTCTTTGTACCATAAAGTTCTTAATTTTATTAATAAAATAATACAACTCTTATATTTTATCAAACTTATCAAATCTCTCTCTATTCTCTATTTTTTTCTCTTTCTCACTTCTTTCTTCCAAAAAAAAATCAATCAATCTATAATATAAGAAAATTAATGGTTGTGGAAAAGTCTAAAATACCCTTATTTGAGTTTTTGCCACCACATTAAAATTGTAGTTTTTTGGTCTTCGTACCATAAAGTTCTTAATTTTATTAATAAAATAATACAACTCTTATATTTTATCAAACTTATCAAATCTCTCTCTATTCTCTATTTTTTTTCCTCTTTCTCACTTCTTTCTTCCAAAAAAAAAAACTATCAATATATAATATATATAATATAAGAAAATTAATGGTGGTGGAAAAGTCTAAAATACAATAATTGAGTTTTTGCCACCACATTAAAATTGTGATTTTTTGGTCTTTGTACCTTAACGTTCTTAATTTTATTATTAAAATAATACAACTCTTATATTTTATCAAACTTATCAAATCTCTCTCTATTTTTTTTCTCTTTCATCACTTTCTCACTTCTTTCTTTCAAAAAAAAATCTATCAATATATAATATCAGAAAATTAATGCATGTGGGAAAATTCAAAATACCCTTATTTGATTTTTTTGCCACCACATTAAAATTGTGGTTTTTTGGTCTTTGTACCATAAAGTTCTTAATTTTATTATTAAAATAATACAACTCTTATATTTTTGGCTTAATTACAGTTTTGGTCTCCCTATTTTGTCTGATTCACGAAATTGGTCCCCCTATTTTAATTTTAAACAGTTTTAGTCCCCTTATTTTAGATTTAAACAGTTTTGGTCCCCTTTTCATTCTTGTGCACTTAAAGTTAACGATATTTTTATTTTTTAAATAACAAATTACTTGTAAAACTTGACAAATCATCGTATATAAACCTATTATTTATCTTTGTAGATAAAAATAACAATTAAAAAATAAAAAAATCTCAATGGTTTTCTTTGAAAAAATATTAGAGGGGGACTAAAAATGTTTAAATTTAAAATAGAGGGACCAAAACTGTTTGAATTTAAAATAGGGAGACTAATTTCGTGGATCTGACAAAATAAGGGGACCAAAACTGTAATTTAGCCTATATTTTATCAAACTTATCAAATCTCTCTCTATTCTCTATTTTTTTCTCTTTCATCACTTTCTCACTTCTTTCTTCCAAAAAAAATCAATCAATCTATCAATCTATAATATAAGAAAATTAATGGTTGTGAAAAAGTCTAAAATACCCTTAATTGAGTTTTTGCCACCACATTAAAATTGTGATTTTTTTGTCTTTGTACCATAAAGATCTTAATTTTATTATTAAAATAATACAACTCTTATATTTTATTAAACTTATCAAATCTCTCTCTATTCTCTATTTTTTTTCTCTTTCATCACTTTCTCACTTCTTTTTTCAAAAAAAAATTTATTAATATATAATATGAGAAAATTAATGGTTGTTGAAAAGTTCAAAATACCCTTATTTGATTTTTTGCCACCACATTAAATTTTTTTTTTTCGTCTTTGTACCATAAAGTTCTTAATTTTATTATTAAGAAAAATGTTATTTTTGATCCAAATATTCTTTATTCCAAAATGGAATAGGCCATAAAATCTATTATTGATTTAAATATTTTTATATACAAAAATTTGATATTTATCCAAATATTTTTGTAAATGACACATAAACAAAAATAATATTTGTATATGGAAAAAATCCATTATTTACGAAAAATGGTATTTATGATCCAAATATTTTTATTCCAAGATGGTATACGGGAAAATAATCTACTATTGAACTAAATATTTTTATATACGAAATTTACTGTTGATTCAAATATTTTTGTAAATGATACCTAAACAAAAATGAGGTGTGTATACGAGAAAAAAAATCTATTATTAATCTAAATATTTTTATATACGAGAAATGGTACTTATGTTCAAATATTTTTGATCCAAAAATGGTATACGGGAAAAAAATTTATTATTGATCTAAATATTTTTTTATACAAAATATTAATATTGATCCAGATACTTTTGTAAATTATACCTAAATAGAAATAATATTTGTATTATTATTTACGAAAAATGTTATTTATGATCCAAATATTTTTTATTTAAAAATGGTATTCGGGAAAAAATCTACTATTGATGTAAATATTTTTATATACCAAATTTACTATTGATCCAAATATTTTTGTAATGATACCTAAACAAAAATGAAGTCTGTATAAGGGAAAAAATCTATTATTAACCTAAATATTTTTGTATGGAGAAATGGTATTTATGATCCAATATTTTTTATCCAAAAATGGTATACGGGAAAAAATATATTATTAATCTAAATATTTTAATATACCAAAATTTAATATTGATCCAAATATTTTTGTAAATGATACCTAAACAAAAATAATATTTGTATACGGAAAAAAATCTATTATTTACGAAAAATGGTATTTATGACTCAAATATTTTTTATTTAAAAATAGTATACGGGAAAAAATTTATTATTCATCTAAATATTTTATATACGAAATTTACTATTGATCCAAATATTTTTGTAAATGATACCTAAACAAAAATGAAGTCTGTATACGGGAAAAAAATCTATTATTGATTTAAATATTTTTATATATGAGAAATGATATTTATGATTAAATATTTTTAATCCAAAAATGGTATACGGGAAAAAATCTATTATTGATCTAAATATTTTTATATATGAAATAATTTTAATTATTTATCTAAATTTTTTTCTTTTTTAATATTTTTATTTAAAATAAATGATGTATCCAAATTCGCGTAACCGAACAGAACCCGTGCGTATGCACGGGTTTGTTACTAGTTATTATTAACTTGACTTGAAGTTCCCTAAACATTTTGTGAAAAGACTGCAATACCCTTTAGTATAAATGTCTATTTTAACCCCCTTAATCTTGTCATTCTATGGTCTACAACGCATCCTTGGTTATCAACACACTCAACAAGCTTAAAATAAATCTCTTATTAATTATACAACATAAATATCTATTAATGAAAGAGTGGAAAAGTTGGATGTTACACTAACATTTTTATCATGAAGATATATACATCTCAGAATGATATCATTTGTATTGGTTCATCAAGAAGTGTGAAGGATGTGGAATAAAAAAGACATATTCCTGGCCTAGAAATGGTACCTTGTAGGTTTAATTCCATATTGTATTATTTCTCTACTTGGTGAAAGAATCAAATCATGTGTTTGAGAAAATAGTTGTCTGAGTGTTTTTGCCTTGGTTTTCGTGGTGGGATGTTCTTAGTGTTTCTCATGGAGATCTCTAGTTCAATAGTTAGTTAGATGTATTGAACACATGACTTTATACACAAGAGTGGGGGAAGAGAGAAACACCAGAGAATTGTACAGATTCGGCCTATGAATGGCCTACTCCTATCCGCGAGAATTCTCCTTGAAATTAACAAATAAACTTGATAACTTTTAGATGGATTTTCCCACAAACATCCTTATACACGAAAATGAAGTTTTGAAGCTAACTTTAAATTAAATAGCAAACAAGGCTTAGAAAGGAGAGTCTCATAACAAAAATAGATTTTGCATGGGCTGGTTTTGAACCAAACCAGAGTCTTAAGTTGGCTATCCTCCAATCTGAACCTATGTTTTACATAGGATGACCACTAACAAAACTGATATTATACTTAGTTGAACTTAGAAACCAAAAAAGATAATAACTAGGCTGATCTTGAACCGATAGAGCTTTTAATTGAATTGAGCATAAGAATCGTTAAGGAGGTTTTACTGGTTGATCTTCACGAACCAAAAATGTTCTTTTTCTTCAAGGTGAAACTCTCGAACCAAACAAAGACTTCTTAAGACAACCCCCAATACAAACACTATATTTTAACTGGTTTAGGTTGCATCAAAAATAACTACTTCCTAGGAAAAAGTTATTTACTAAAGAGATAATACGCACTTGGTAAATTTACAATATTTCCCTCAATAAAAACAAAGAACCTCACTTAGACTAAAAAATTTTCTCGAAGCACTATGAATAAAATATAAGTAAATAAAAAAGAGATTCAAAGAAATGATGAAAGAAAAGGAAAAGTGAGACTTAAGCTCGTTTTATAGATGTGAAAAGGGATAGAGAGGCTATATTTTTATAGGACAAACATTGTATAAATTTGAAAGCAATCAATGAACCAGAAATGGAAGGTTTTGATACAGGATTGTCACCGATCATTAACAGACCGTCCAAATTAATTTTAGACTCAACAAAGCATGATTTAATCGATTAGGCCTAAAAACACACTCTTAACCAATTGGCTATGCCTCAATCAACCAGACATTCTCCTAACCAAATGGCTAGGCCTAAAAAGTATTTTTGGTGGTTTAAAAAAATAGAGAGAGACTCCTCAATATTCTTAGCGTGTGTGTGATTTAGCAATAGTATTTTTATAAATACCCTTGCGTCTATATAAGACACGGGTCATTCACACGGACACAAATTAACGAGCTTTTACACTTCCTCTCTTTCACAACTATGAGCTTCAAATCTTGACATCATTACCTTTGAGTTTAGCATCATACAAGAACCTTAAGTCTTCTTAATGAGGCTTGAAATATCTTCATGTTGATTACTATCATCTGAAAATTTGAAAGGTTAGACCACCAATGATTCTTAAAATAAATGTCTTCACTTGAAATTTGTTGGAAAACAATGTTGATTTTAGATATATGTCTTGATCTTCAAGAACATTCATGACTAATTAGCAAGTTTACTAAGTGTATCGAAATAATATTATTTACAAAATCGTATCAACGGAGATTTCCATTTGAACAAGCTGAAATTCATGATATTCAAAAAGTAAAATAGGGGTGTGCTTCATAGTATGTTAAAAATGCTAAAACTTGAATAAATGTTCAAATGAGAAAACAAAAAAGGTCATATTCAAATCCCCTGATTTTTCCCTATTGATGATTGTGCTTATTTGAATGGAATTGACATTATAAATTTAAGGTGAACTAACAACACCTCTGCACCCAATCTTTAGTGTACAACTCACAAATTTGAACTACAATTCCCTAATTCATTAGGCGAGTTGTGTAGCAAAATTAGACAATTTAAGTACGTTAGTTCCCTAACCATAGATTAAATTCTCTGTCCTTAATTAACTATAAAGTTGAACAATTACTTTTATCTGCATTCATCGGTATCTCAACTCCATATTTCATCTGCTTACATGTGCTATCTTTCATATTAATCTACATTTATACATTAAGGTTCTGTTTGCTTTGATTTTATTAAAAATAATTTTTATACTAAATTTTATAAGAAAAAATTTTCATTAAAATTTGATTTAAATAGTTATTTTTAAAATATTATTTTAGATATTTTATTATTTTATAAAAAAAAATTGAATATTAAAATTTAAAAAATCATTTAATTTTAAAACTATTTTAAATTATCTTTTTATAAAAATTATTTTTGAGATATAACTTTTTTGAAAAAATAATGATTGCGATTATGTTTTAATATTCAATAATGTATGTTAATGTTTTTTTTGTGTAACATAATATATATGTTAATAATATATGTTAATGTTAGAGGATATCAAAATTAGTTTTCTACTAAAAAATAAACATAATTTTTTTTAATATTTTGAAGAAAAAAATTATAAATTCTATTTTTAAAAATAAAATTAAAAATCATTTTTTTTAAAATTAGACAAACAAGCCTTAAATAGATGAAGACAATTTGTGTTCCATCTTTTAAAGCATTTCCCTCCGTTTCTTATATGGTTTTCTGAGTGTACAATTCTAAATATAACGTGTAAGTGGTAAAAAAAATTAACAAAAGGAATTGTCATATATACTTTGTTTTCGTACACGTGCATGGATAAAGAATAGTTTGTTGGCTAGTTGCGGAAAGTATACTTAATTTATTCCCTTTACCGATTTTCAATAGAGACGCAAATATTCTTCACTTTTCTACGTTTTTATTTCCCAACAAGGCTTAATTTTATTCCCTTTAAATCCTCTATATAATGCATGCCACATTTAGCTTATCTCATCAACACAGCTCAAAAACTTCAATTAAAACTATACACATTCCTCACATATCAACCTTTGTATCACAATGGAGAGAGTAACAAAGATGGTTTCAGAGAGGCCAGTTGTAATATTCAGCAAGAGTTCATGTTGCATGAGTCATACCATAAAGACACTTTTTTGTGACTTTGGTGTGAATCCAGCAGTTTATGAACTTGATGAGATATCAAGAGGGAGAGAGATTAAGCAAGCACTTTCAAGACTTGGTTCTTCTCCATCTGTTCCAACTGTTTTCATTGGTGGTGAGCTTATTGGTGGAGCCAATCAAGTCATGAGTCTTCATCTCAACCGCACTTTGATTCCAATGCTTAAAAAAGCTGGAGCTCTTTGGGTTTAATTTAATCAATATAATAGAGAAAGAGAGAGAGAGGCAGAATATACATAAGATGAGTTTAATATTATAGAGTTTATAGCTCTAGGTAATAGTGTTATAAGTCTAACTTAAATGATAGATTTTGGGTACTTTAAGGACAAGGTTCTTGTACCGCCACTGCATTACATGGGAAATCGAGTCTTCCATTTAGCCTTTTTTGGGGCTAAATGTAATGTTTTTGTTTTTTATGTAATGTTATCTTTTGATATGTACGATAATATATAAACTATATGGATGGATCATAGATGAGTTGTTTTTTTTGTATTAATGTTTGTTTTTTTTGGGATATTAGTATTATACATGTGAAATTCATTAATTTAATAACTTGTTCATTTGAGGAAAAAAAATGAAGAAGACCCGATCAGTCATTTGATGAGTTGAGGGACACCCTGAAATGTTAACAAAAAAATTCTAGAGTTCAAATCTTGTTTAAAATAAGTTTAAATGCACATATTCATGTGTTTAAAATAAATTCAAAAGTTTTGATCACCATATTCATGTGTTTTTAACCTAATTTTGCACATGTTGCAGTCATGACTAAAGATAATAAAATTGATTTTTGGATAATGAAGTTATTATAGGCCCCGTTTGTTTCAGTTTTAAAAAATTGATTTATTTTTTGTATTTTTGAAAATAGATTTTCCAAAATTTGTTTTCAAAATATTACAAGTTTTTCTATATTTGTTTTTTCTAAAATAAAACACTAATTTTGACATCTAATAATATAAACATACATTATTGAAGATTAAAATTTAGTAAAAATCGTAATTTTTTCAAAAAAATTATATTTTAAAACTGATTTTTATGAAAATCTATTTGAAATAGCTTCAAAATTAAGTGATTTTTTAAAATTTTGATATCCAAATTTTTCTCCCATAAATAGATAAGATACCTAAAATCACATTTTAAAAATAACTATTCAAACAAAATTTTCAGTTCTTCGAACCCAAAATCTGTCAAAAGGTCTTTCCTGTTCTTTTATATCTTTCCTAATATAATTGGATAAAATAAAAGTCGGTGGCGACTCTTGCAAAAAAAAAATTCGCAACCAAACATTTTTTGCTCTGCGGAAATAAAATAAAAAATAAAAAAAGAGGAGTCAGTTCACAGAAAAAACCGAGTTACACATTCTTTCAAAGCACAAATATTATGAGTGCACATTCTTCTCTTACTCTCTTGATGAATCCAATGGTTGATATTTCTTCCTCTCATCTCTCATTTAAAAATGCTCTCACTTGATATGCTCCCTATATATATATATATATATATATATATATATATATATATATATATATATATATATATATATATATATATATATATATATATATATATATATATATATATATATATATATATATGGAGAGAGAGACTTATAGTGAGAGTTGTTAATTCAGTTTCTTAATCATTTCGAGCTGTAATTGTAATTCCAAAGCATATATCTCTTGCATACTTATAGTCGACATTGAGGTTGCAAAGTAAATCTATGAAAATTCTTGTTGCGAGGAAGGTTGTTGGACTCATTCTGGTGTAAAAGATAAAGTTGTTTAGTGGAAATCTCAAGGGAAAACTCTTGGAGACTGGATTAAACCGTGAAGTTTAAGGTCAAACCAATATAAATCCTAGTATGTCTTTACATCCTTTTCTTTTACTTTTTAGTATTATATTTTTCGCTTCTTAATCTTTTCTTTTTATTTTTTAAAATCAACCAATAATTGTGTGCAAAAATGTTTCTAAAAATTAAATAATAAAATTTAAATAAATGTGGTAGGTGGTTCTATAACTAAAACATGTGTGTCGTTCATCGGATCTTAAACTAAGTTCTGATACCATATTAGAATTGTGATTAGGTCAAACATATTCCTATTAAACTCATTTATAAACATATATTCAAATCATATGTTGTCTGATGTGGTATTTTTAAAATGTGTATAAATTGTCAGCTGACGTATAAGATAATGATTGTTCTCACTTATAATTACATATTTAAATCATATGTTGTCTGTGTAGCAACCTCCCCTAAAAATTAGCTTTTAGAGTCGCCACCTATTCTGAAGGGCGAATAGGAAACCCTACGAAGTTAAAAAATCTGGGTAAGTTATTATAATCAGGTCGAGGGAAGGTGTTAGGCACCCTCAACCCTTTCCTATTGGCTTTGAATCTAGGGTAACAGTTTTATGGCTAAAATATTGCGGTTTTAATAGCTAAGAAAGTGAATAGGGGAAAAATTGAGATTTTAGGGAGGGGGACTCGCCTTGGTTATCCAAGTGCCTACGTATCTCCTTAGGGAGAATCAGAGTCAACGTAGTTCGGGCACAGGGTTGTACGCCTTAGAATTTGAATTGATATGTTTGAAGGCTTTTTGAATAGCCTATCGTAGCTTTGAATTTGATTTGAAAGGCATTTTGAGTTGCCTGATTGAAAAAGAATGAAAATCCGTAGTATCGTGGTTTAGTGTGTTTTAGAGGCTTGGCATACAACCCTGATTTGATATGGCACTGTTAAATGCGATGATCAATAGATTTGATTAGTATAGCTAACAGATTAATGGGGCATTGCTGGTTACTCAGATCGATAGATTCGATCGTCGCGGGCAGCAAATTAAATGTATTTTAATTTGATAATTAAATATCATGTTTTATTCTTTTATCTCTCGTCTAATGCGACTAATAGCTTTAGTCGGATCGAGGAGAGAATTATTCAAGAATTAATGTTTTGCCAAATGGCAATGGGATTGGACAAACCCTAAGGCATGTAACCTTGCTAGGGTTTTATGATTTAATAGTTAAAACTAATTAAATCAAAAATCGACATAATCGAATAATCGGGATAAAATAATTCTAAACCCTGATTCTAATTATGTATCATAATCCTAATTTAATCATATTATTAATTTAATTTAACAATTAAATAATATACTATAAAAATATATTAATTTAATTACACCATTAAACAAATAAATAAATAAAAAACAATTAAGAAAAACCTGGGTGCTGATTCTGTATGGCTAGCCTTGAAGGTGCATGGTATGCCTTCCGTTTTGATGCGTTAGATCTGGATTATTGGAGATCCTACGGCTGATAACGAGGGCGCAACGTAGATGTGTGTGAAAGCGTAGCACTGAATCAGGAGGCCATGTCACTTATAGAGAAAATGAAGAAAGGAATTGCAGGAGACTAGGGTCGAACCCACGTCCTTGCAGTTCCAACACATTACTTCACCTTGGCCACTAGACCAGCAGCGTTTTTCTGTTTAACAATCTCTCAAAAAGAATATATAAGAAAAAACAAGTTAATAGGATAGGTCAAAGCTGGACCCACGCGTTCCTTGGGATGGCCAATCGCAAAGTAGGTGGACTTTGACCCGCCAATTGGAACAAGAGAGAGAACGTAGCCTGCTGACTGCCAAACCAAAGCTTGCCACGCCGTTGGTCAAAGAACCCTCGGTCCACGTAATCATCTTCTACCTCCGCTCCTGCGGATTTATCTGCGATAATTGTTATGCATTTACCTGCGGATTTTTCCGCAGGTTCTTCTCCTTCTACCTGCAATTTTGAAACGCGAAGAAACATGGCACAACAACGCAACATATCAACCCAGATCCCCTAATTAGACCCTTGTGATTTCAATGGATGGGTTAGTTTGGATGGATATGACCTGCATCTATGAAAATGAAAAAGATTGCTCTTGATGCCCTAACAATGGCAGGCTTGGATCCAGGCACATAAACTCAAAAACGAAAGTTTAAAACAAACCTAAACATCTCCATGAACGTACCTGTATGCCTGAAATCAATCCCTGATGCTTGAATAGGGAGTTTGGAAGTATGAAAGTCCTTACAAATGGTGCACTTCGAGCTGGTTCGTTCTGGTATGTTGTGAGCCTCAAGAATGATCGGGAATAGTACCTAACAACCTCAGGAGCGTGATTCAGTACCTTGGACTTGTTGATCTTGGCCGTGGAAGAAAATCCCTCTTGCCCTAGTTTGTGACTTCTCTTGCAACTTTGAACCCTAGTTTCTTTTCTCTCAATTTCCGCCCCCCCCCCCCTCTTCTCCTTATTATTAAACATATATATCACTTGAATTAGGGTTAAGTTTGGGCTTGGGTTTTGACTTATTAGTGAGATTGCAATTTGTTTCAAGTATATCTTAAATCTTTCTATTTCAAGCCAATTTCTCTCCATATTTTGTACCAATGATTTCTTGGCACTCTTATCATATTATTTGGGCCTTCAAAAGATAGAAATTTGACACATGTGGATTAATTCTATTACTTTCATATTTTATTTAATTTATCCACCTTTTAATCGAATAAAATTTAAATAAATATAGGTGAAAATAACAAAAATATGAGGATGGCCTTATAAGTCATTTTTTAGGTCATAAGAATGTTTGCAATCAAAACCTTAGGCCCATTAATCCAAAAATGCAAAATTTGTGCAGTTAGGGTTTCATGCATATCTTGAAAATCGCTCAACTTATGCGCATCGTATCTCCCTCCATTTTAATCATATGAATGCATTCTAGGACTTTTTATAAAGCTCAAAGAGTCCTCTAAATGACCTTTTTGGTTTCATCTCAGTTGAAGCTTCCATGCTCAAGTTATGAGCTTTGACCCAAAAGGTGTTTTTGTTGACTTTTCTAAGGGACCTATAATCTCTTTGACCATATCTCTCAAATGAAGAATTTCCGGACTTGGCTTGTGAGAGACAAAATTGTAGAGAATCAAATTTCCTTCAAAATAGGCTTTGGTTGGGAAATTTTTGATGCTCCATGTGAAAGTTATGACCAGTCAAAGTTGAGTTGACTTTCTCCTTAAAAAACCCTAATTTGAACCTTCGATTAGGAGAGAGTGACTTGAATAAACCTTTGAACCTTGAGCCATTGGAGATGCATAGAGGACGGCAAATTTTGGGGTATGACAGCTGCCCCTGTTCAATCTTCTTAAACCTGAAGAGTCAGATAGGCACGTTTGCCTATCGTGATCTAAAGGTAGAAGATGATTGGACACTGAAATGCCCTGAAATTTGTATTTGTCGGGAAGAATTTCCGTGGGAGATGGGCTTAAAGATGCCATCCAAGGTAAATACCATTTTTTGTAATGTGAAGCAGATTCTTTTTGGAAGGAACCGGGTGCTTTGATTGTAGCATGGCCTGAAAAGGCAACCTGAATTTTATGCGATGTTATGATGCATGTGATGTATGATGCAGTGAGCTTCTCAAAATAAATGAGAGCCATGTATGTATATGCACTATGTATGAATGAAGTATGTTAGTTGAATGATGCATGATTGTTAGTTATGTTAATTGAAGTATGTTAGTAATTCTGAAAAGAAAGATAAAACATTTGTTTGTTATTGATGATGTTTTGGAGAATATCACTGCCGAGGGACTCACGTGATAAACCCAATTAAAGAAACCTTTTGTAAAACCTTGTGCTCGAGCGTGAGAGAAAAGAACCGTCCTGCTAAAGCCTGAGTCTTACATAGCGAGGACTTGTAAGAGGGATCACTTGTTATGATTCTAATAAGCTCACCTGCACCATTAGGATAATTTGCTAGGGTTATGGAAAACTTACCTGCACCAATAGGATCATTTGCTAGGGTTATAGCAAACTCACCTGCACCAATAGGATCATTTGCGAGGGTTATCGCAAACTCACCTACACCAATAGGATCATTTGCGAGGGTTATCGCAAACTCACCTGCACCATTAGGATAATTTTGCGAGGGTTATCGCAAACTCACCTGCACCAATAGGATTATTTGCGAGGGTTATCGCAAACTCACCTGCACCATTAGGATAATTTGCTAGGGTTATAGAAAACTCACCTGCACCATTAGGATAATTTGCCCTGGCTCGGACAAATTTCACCTACACCATTTGGATCATTTTCCCTGGTTCGGACAAATTTCACCTGCACCATTAGGATCACTTTCCCTGGTTTGGACAAGTTTACCTGCACCATTAGGAATTACCTGCCATGATTCTGACAAGCGTACCTGCATGAAAAAGATTCACCTGTTTGGAGACTCACGACTCGAGGGTCGGAGAAAATAGCATGTCAAATATTCACGACTCGAGGGTCGGGGAAACGCACCTATCACAACACGAGGGTTGGAAACTTACGACTCGAGGGTCGGAAAATACACCTATCATAACACGAGGGTTAGAAACTTACGACTCGAGGGTCGGAAAATACACCTATCACAACACGAGGGTTGGAAACTGGGCTTTTGTAGTATTTGAATGCACTAGATGATATGCATATGTTAATGCGCATGTATGTATGCTGATGCTGATGTCAATCCTGAGATTTTATCTCCTTATTGAACCTGTTTAATCCGTGTTTTCCCCTACACCATGGCTATGCTTATGTAGGCTTGGTGATGTTTATGTATGTGGGTAATGCTTATGTATATGTTGACTGATGAGTGGAACGAAGTAATGTCTTCTATAAGACTACCTGAAAAGGTTTTTGGAATGGATATGAAAATTTGTCTTAAAGAAGACTACCTGAAGAGGTTCTTAGAAAGGATAAAATTTGTCTTAGAGAAGACTACCTGAAAGGTTTTTTTTTTAGCAAAGGATAAGGAATGTCTTAAAGAAGACTACCTGGAAAGTTTCTTTTTAGGAAAGATAAGATTTGTCTTAAAGAAGACTACCTGAAAAGGTTCTTAGAAAGGATCGTAGGATTTGTCTTAAAGAAGACTACCTAAAAAGGTTCTTAGGAAAGTAATGTCTTAAAGAAGATTACCTGAAAAGGTTCCTAGAAAGGATAGAAATTTGTCTTAAAGAAGGCCACCTGGAGAGGCTGAAAAATGTCTTAAAAAGACTACCTACAAAGGTTGAAAGATGTCTTAAAAAAGGCTACCTAAAAAGGTTCTTAGAAAGGACGATGAATGTCTTAGAAAAGACCACCTAGAAAGGTTCGTAGAATGTCTTAAAGAAGACCACCTGAAGAGGTTCCCGAAAAGGATGACAAATTGTCTTAAAGAAGGCTACCTAAAAAGGTACTTAGAAAAAGAATGTCCTGAAGAGGGCTACCTAAAAAGGTTTTTGGAAATGACGATGATTGTCCTAGAGAAGATTACCTAGACAGGTTTTTAGAAAAGAGTGTCTTGAAAAAGACTACCTAAAGAGGTTCTTGGAAATGGCGATAATTGTCTTAGAGAATATTACCTAGAGAGGTTCTTAGACAAGGAATGTCTTATGAGATTACCTAGAAAGGTTCTTGGAATGTCTTAACAAAGACTACCTGAAGAGGTTCCTGAAAAGGATCATAAGGTTTGTCTTAAAGAAGACTGTTTGAAAAGGTTCCCAAAAGGGATCGTAAGGCTTGTCTTAAAGAAGACTACCTGAAAAGGTTCCTAGAAAGGATAGTGAATTGTCTTAAAGAAGACTACCTAAAAAGGCATGGTGTAATGTATCAACCAATGTATGTAATGCATGGTTTGCATGTAATTGCATGATGCTCCAATGTCGGGTTGTTGATAACCAGAGGCGTATATAGTTTGCTAATGCTGGATGGTTGTTGGATGCTAGCGTGACGTCCCAATATCTCCTTTTGAACTTGCAGATCGTAGTTAGGAGAAAGGATTTCTTGGACGTTTGTAAAGTGTGAGAACGCCATTTTCCTTTTGCTGTGCGTCTTGCTCTGATTTGACCCTTTGAATTACTCCACGCCTTTTGATTATTTTCGAAGTTCTCCATGTCTTTAACCTTTTGAGGTTCTCCACACCCTTAACCTTTGGAGATTCTCCACACCTTTAGCCTCTTGAGGTTCTCCACACCCTTAACCTTTGGAGATTCTCCACACCTTTAGCCTTTTGAGGTTCTCCACACCTTTATCCTTTGAATTGCTTGCCTTATGGATTTGATATCCAATGCCCCAATGTTTAGCGGAAAAAAGATGCCTGTGATCTCCAAGATATGGAGGAAGTGTCCTAAGAAATAATCTTGTCATATGTTTCGACGTTTAGACTGAAGGGTATGCTCTTGATCTCCAGGATATGGAGGGCTATCCGTAGTGTTCTATCCTTTGAATTTGAATTCCTCCCATATTTGACATGCCCCTGTTTGTTATTGCTTTGAGGTGTGCCCCAAGTCGATTGAACCTTAGGAGGAATGCCCCTAGTTAATAGGATTTTTGCTTGTATGCCCCTGTGATCTTTGAGTTTCTGCCCCTGTTTAGGAGAACCCCCTAGATGTGATTCCCCCCATTCCAGAGTCTTTATTAGAAATATCGCCTTTGATTAAACCAATTTCGAGATCTCTTCGATGCTAAGTGTATATTTGTATATGACGTTGTATCTTTTGAGAAGTAACTACAATGCGATGCGTATGCAAGTTTTGAAATCGAAGTCCGTTATGAATTAGGACAGGGTGATTAGAAGTGAATGCTTGAAGAAGCGTAGTGATTAGAAATAGTTTTAACAAACCTAGGAGTCAGTATAACAAAATCCTGCTTAATATGCTTTCGTAGTTAACCTTGCCTCAATTAGGACTTTTGAATGTTGTAATTTGGCCTGGTTCACGGTTTTAAGAAACAATGGATATAAGGCTCAAAATTTATTTATCCCACCCCTTTCTCCTTGATGTTCTCCAGATCCTAAAAATTCTCCTAATTCAATGAATGTGCTTTGTTTGCAAGAGAATCGTTTCAGTTTCGATGTTGAGCAGAAGCCTTAGTAGAGATCCTAGCATTGATGAAAAAATGTTGTAAAGATCCAAGCATAGATGAGAAGCTTCGATGATTTAGCAGTCACAAGTATATCCTTTGTATTTTCCTTTGTTTTGTTTTTATCCCTTATTTTTGCATGAATCAATTCCTTTGAATTTGATCCATCGGGATGCCCTAATTTTTTGCCTAAGTCATTTTGTTTTCTTTTATGAAATTCTCCATTTTGACTTAGCGGGCGTTTTTCTTTTAAAAGCTCCTTTTGAGATTTGATCCTTGGATATTGAATGTTGTGACTGCCATGTTGATTTTGATTTGTAAGCTTCGACTTTGACACTTCCTCGATCTCGAATGATGTAATGAGGAAGAAGATGTTGTGAATGTTACCTCCATTGCTTCCTCAATCTTGGATGAACGCGAGGAAGAAAATATGCTTGAAACTTTGCTTGCTTATGCTTGAACCTTTGCTTGGATTGATTGACTCTCTTGACAACCAAAATACACCATTGAATTAATTGAAATCTACCCTGCCCCTGGTTAAAATCAAGGTTTATTTGAAAATCAAAAACAAGCTCCAACTCCTGGCTCGAGGGGGTAACGAGGGATTAACATCCTTATATCTCCACTGTTTGGGAATTGAAACAATGCCTGTACATCCTCGGTTCGGTCTTACCTTGAAAGCATATGTTTAGCTGGACTTAGTTATTTGTATTCGTCATTCTCCCTTAAGTTTGTTAATAATCCTAAAAATAGAAGTGTGCGACTGGAAAGTCGTAATAGTGAGCGAAATGAATTGATTTCAAAACTTGCATGGTTATCTCATTAGAATTGCTAATCCGAAGGTACAACTTTTATCTTGAGTAACACTTAGCAATCGTAAGGGTCGAAATTCTGACATGATAAACACCTATTGATCCTAGGGACAATCTCTTTTGTAAATCCGTCGAACTTGTTTTACTCCTTAGTTCATGGGCTTGTAGAAGTAAAGGGTAACCTCGAATTCTCCTTGGGCACGTCAGACCTGTCGGGAATAGATTGTTAGCGGTGGGTTTTCGTCGTATCGGAACTTCATGAGTTTCCTTTGACTGAACCTCTTTTGCTTTTTCTAAGGATAGTATCACACCGTTCGTAACCTCCAGAGTTTGTAGATGGATAGAGAGAACCTATGACCCTTTTGCCCCTTGGTGTGGAGTTAACATACGTCGCCTTCTCTCCATCGTATTTATGCATCTTTGTTCAGGATATTGCCCCCAGTTGGACTAATCCTTTCCCCCAGGTTATCGTAGAGCGTCCTTGTAAGTTTGATATGTTCTAAGATGAACCCCTTTATGACTAGATACATCTTGAGTGTATCTATGAGGGAACTTCTTTGTTGAACTAATCCTTGCTCGATGATGATCCTGTTATGACAAGGCATGGACACGTGGCTGGCACGATGAAAGGCATCCTCTATTTCCTTTGTAGGACCAGGCTCACTCCCAATAATTGACCCTCCTTTCTCCATAGTTTATGATCCTTTGGATTTTTCTCTGCGGGTCTCGGGAAATCGGCTAGCACGAAACGGGTGGATGCGGGTGAAGAGGCGAATGTAAATGTATGAATGCATGAAAATGAAAATGCATGCGTATGCGAGAGACTCCCTTTTTTTTATAACTCCGTGTATGCAATGCAGGCGTGTGATGTGTAATCCTAGGGATAGCCTTAGAGGCGACATTAGACCCTATTGAAATTCTTGCGAGATAGATGTTACGACACGCCAATGGAAATCCCTTAGATTAGGGAATATGCAGAAGGTAGTGGCTGGTGACCGTTCAAGACAGTCACCAAGTCTCATGGCCATCGAGAGGTCATTCGACGTGTACCAATGAAGTTGTCCTTAGTAGGAAGGTTCTCTATGCGGAACACAACCTATATAAGGAGGATATCGGATGAAGTGAAATCCCTACAAGCTAGGGATGAAAGATGTACAGATGGAAATCCAAAACCCTACAAGTTAGGGGGTGCGCGGGAATAAGCATGGAGTGACCGTTCAGGACAGTCACTAGATCTCATAGCCATCGAGAGGCCAATCGAACGCATGCTAATGAAGTTGTCTTTCGTATGAGGGATGTGATTTTTTTTTGAAGTAGGATCCCTACCGGCTAGGGAACGCGTAGATGTTAGCACATGGTGACTGTTCAAAGTAGTCACTGGATCGCATGGCCATCGAGAGGCCAATTGACGTGCGTAAATAAAGATGTCCTTCGTGGGAAGGACTCGTAGTTGTAAAACACAAAGATATAAAAGGAAAGTCCATATAGGCTAGGGAGCGCGTAGATGAAAGCACAGGGTGACCGTTCAAGACAGTCACTGATCGCATGGCCATCGAGAGGCCAATTGACGTATGCTAACAAAGATGTTCTTCGTATGAAGGATGCGTTTTTAGAAATATAATCCCTACAGGCTAGGGAACACATAGAAATACCTGTAAAAATTAAACGCAAGACATTTGCAGTATATAAATTGACATATATAATAAGCATGTAAGCACATAAGCCCTAGGTTCATAGGTTCGACGTAACGGCTTAGGGTGCCTACCCTTCCCATTGGTATGTTCTAGAAGGTCTCACGGGGTCGTTCGTAGCCGCCGAGACTTTTTGTCTCTTTGGATTTTAGAACAACTCATTTATCCATGAGGTTCGAGTTTTAGGGGTAGGTTCCCAGAGAGATCAGCTAAATACCAAGTCCAGCCCTCAACAAGGTCAAGCCTCGTATCAGACCTTTCCGGATATTCAACCCACTCTGAGTGGAATTATAACAAGACTCGTAGGCGATGTAGTTCCCCTCTGGTCTTAATTATAATTCCCACGCTTAGGCTTAACAGTAATTATATGTACAACCCAAAAATGCAATAAAAATAACAAATATTCAAATAATCAAATATTTAATTAAAATCGCTATAAACAAATTAAATTGTAAATAAATAAATAAATAAAATTAAACAATTTATATATTTATATAAAAACCATAAACCATAGAAATTGCAAATAAATATTTAAATAAAAATTTAAATATTAAATATAAAGGGAAAGAAATAAAACCTAAACCCTAATCCAAAACCCTAATTCAAAACCCTAATTTTGGCAAATTTGCCAAACCCTAAAAAAGTTCGCCAAAAACCTAAAAAAGTTTGCCAAAAACCAAAATCCTGCCAAGCCTTAGGAGCATAATAATTCACCATTGATGATTTGTCCCCAGCAGAGTCGCCAGCTGTAGCAACCTGCCCTAAAAATTAGCTTTTAGAGTCGCCACCTATTCTGAAGGGCGAATAGGAAACCCTACAAAGTTAAGAAATCTGGGTAAGTTATTATAATCAGGTCGAGGGAAGGTGTTAGGCACCCTCAACCCTTTCCTATTGGCTTTGAATCTAGGGTAACAGTTTTATGGTTAAAATATTGCGGTTTTAATAGCTAAGAAAGTGAATAGGGGAAAAATTGAGATTTTAGGGAGGGGGACTCGCCTTGGTTATCCAAGTGCCTACGTATCTCCTTAGGGAGAATCAGAGTCAACGTAGTTCGGGCACAGGGTTGTACGCCTTAGAATTTGAATTGATATATTTGAAGGCTTTTTAAATGGCCTATCATAGCTTTGAATTTGATTTGAAAGGCATTTTGAGTTGCCTGATTGAAAAAGGATGAAAATCCGTAGTATCGTGGTTTAGTGTGTTTTAGAGGTTTGGCATACAACCCTGATTTGATATGGCACTGTTAGATACGATGATCAATAGATTTGATCAGTATAGCTAACAGATTAATGGGGCATTGCTGGCTACTCAGATCGATAGATTCGATCGTCGCGGGCAACAAATTAAATGTATTTTAATTTGATAATTAAATCTCATGTTTTATTCTTTTATCTCTCGTCTAATGCGACTAATAGCTTTAGTCGGATCGAGGAGAGAATTATTCAAGAATTAATGTTTTGCCAAATGGCAATGGGATTGGACAAACCCTAAGGCATGTAACCTTGCTAGGGTTTTTATAATTTAATAGTTAAAACTAATTAAATCAAAAATCGACATAATCGAATAATCGGGATAAAATAATTCTAAACCCTTATTCTAATTATGTATCATAATCCTAATTTAATCATATTATTAATTTAATTTAACAATTAAATTATATACTATAAAAATATATTAATTTAATTACACCATTAAACAAATAAATAAATAAAAACAATTAAGAAAAACCTGGGTGCTGATTCTGTATGGCTAGCCTTGAAGGTGCAAGGTATGCCTTCCGTTTTGATGCGTTAGATCTGGATTATTGGAGATACTACGGCTGATAACGAGGGCGCAACGTAGATGTGTGTAAAAGCGTAGCACTGAATCAGGAGGCCATGTCACTTATAGAAAAAATGAAGAAAGGAATTGCAGGAGACTAGGGTCGAACCCACGTCCTTGCAGTTCCAACACATTACTTCACCCTGGACATTAGACCAGCCGCGTTTTTCTGTTTAACAATCTCTCAAAAAGAATATATATAAGAAAAAACAAGTTAATAGGATAGGTCAAAGCTGGACCCATGCGTTCCTTGGGATGGCCAATCGCAAAGTAGGTGGACTTTGACCCGCCAATTGGAACAAGAGAGAGAACGTAGCCTGCTGACTGCCAAACCAAAGCTTGCCACGCCGTTGGTCAAAGAACCCTCGGTCCACGTAATCATCTTCTACCTCCGCTCCTGCAGATTTATCTGCGATAATTGCTATGCATTTACCTGCGGATTTTTCCGCAGGTTCTTCTCCTTCTACCTGCAATTTTGAAACGCGAAGAAACATGGCACAACAACGCAACATATCAACCCAGATCCCCTAATTAGACCCTTGTGATTTCAATGGATGGGTTAGTTTGGATGGATATGACCTGCATCTATGAAAACGAAAAAGATTGCTCTTGATGCCCTAACAATGGCAGGCTTGGATCCAGGCACATAAACTCAAAAACGAAAGTTTTAAACAAACCTAAACATCTCCATGAACGTACCTGTATGCCTGAAATCAATCCATGATGCTTGAATAGGGAGTTTGGAAGTACGAAAGTCCTTACAAATGGTGCACTTCGAGCTGGTTCGTTCTGGTATGTTGTGAGCCTCAAGAATGACCGGGAATAGTACCTAACAACCTCAGGAGCGTGATTCAGTACCCTGGACTTGTTGATCTTGGCCGTGGAAGAAAATCCCTCTTGCCCTAGTTTGTGACTTCTCTTGCAACTTTGAACCCTAGTTTCTTTTCTCTCAATTTCCGTCCCCCCCTCTTCTCCTTATTATTAAACATATATATCACTTGAATTAGGGTTAAGTTTGGGCTTGGGTTTTGACTTATTAGTGAGATTGCAATTTGTTTCAAGTATATCTTAAATCTTTCTATTTCAAGCCAATTTCTCTCCATATTTTGTACCAATGATTTCTTGGAACTCTTATCATATTATTTGGGCCTTCAAAAGATAGAAATTTGACACATGTGGATTAATTCTATTATTTTCATATTTTATTTAATTTATCCACCTTTTAATCGAATAAAATTTAAATAAATATAGGTGAAAATAACAAAAATATGAGGATGGCCTTATAAGTCATTTTTTAGGTCATAAGAATGTTTGTTATCAAAACCTTAGGCCCATTAATCCAAAAATGCAAAATTTGTGCAGTTAGGGTTTCATGCATATCTTGAAAATCGCTCAACTTATGCGCATCGTATCTCCCTCCATTTTAATCATATGAATGCATTCTAGGACTTTTTAGAAAGCTCAAAGAGTCCTCTAAATGACCTTTTTGGTTTCATCTCAGTTGAAGCTTCCATGCTCAAGTTATGAGCTTTGACCCAAAAGGTGTTTTTGTTGACTTTTCTAAGGGACCTATAATCTCTTTGACCATATCTCTCAAATGAAGAATTTCTGGACTTGGCTTGTGAGAGACAAAATTTTAGAGAATCAAATTTCCTTCAAAATAGGCTTTGGTTGAGAAATTTTTGATGCTCCATGTGAAAGTTATGACCAGTCAAAGTTGAGTTGACTTTCTCCTTAAAAAACCCTAATTTGAACCTTCGATTAGGAGAGAGTGACTTGAATAAACCTTTGAACCTTGAGCCATTGGAGATGCATAGAGGAGGGCAAATTTTGGGGTATGACAGTCTGGTGTGGTAATATTAATATGTGTATAAATTGTTAGTCCAATGATTAATTATGCAAAATTTAGTATCTTGAAAAATAAGAAATTTTTTTTTTTTGATAATCAAAGGGATATATTAATAAGCACTAGGGGTGCTTAACCCAAGAGTACAAGAACATAAAGAAAAACATAAAAACCCCACATGGAAGCAACCGCCTAAAAAACCAAAAAACCACCACCTCACCTAAGAAAAGGTCTCGGATCGACACACCAATCAGGCTAAGTACAACTAGGTTTCTCCTTAAAAAAATCAAAAACCATTCCTAAGAGATAAACTTGATTAATCCCATCCCATCCCATCAAAGGTAGACAAAATAGTATCCTTAAAAATGATTGCATTCATACACTTTCAAACAACCTAACAAAAAATCAAGCCAAAGAACCAACCTATTTCCAAATGAAAAGAAGACTTACAAGTCGAATCCAATGAAGAAAGTCGTTCCAAAATTGTTTCGGTCAACAGCGCGTCATCTATACCAAGCCAAATAGACAAATCAGTCCACCAAGTTCTAACAATGTGTTAATGAAGAAAAATATGTTCCAATTCCTCATTAACCCGATTACATAAAGGATACATCAACAAGTGAGGCGCTACTAAAATTCCACGCTTTGCCAACTCCGCTTTCGTAGGAAGTCTATTCCAAATCAATCTCCAACCGAAAAGGTGAATTCTACTAGGATCCTTAGTCTTCCATAAACTAGAGAAAAGAGAAGAAAAAGAATTCTCCAACGGAGGGATCGGTAACTCAAACATCATAATGGTATCATAAGCGTTACTCACCGTGAAACCGGAAGGATTTCTCCACCACACAAAAGAGTCGTCAAACAAGCGACATGGCTGAATCAGAGCAAGAAAAATTACTAAATGAAAAAAAATTAACATGTTATACTATATAAAATGATTTTAGGGCCTTTAACTTGGATATGGTAGCTAAAATAGGGCTGGAAGTTGTTGTCTAATCCCGCCTCTCTAGTATCCAGATTCTTCAAAGTAAGGTACTTTCCAAACTCCTCGCTTTTTGGATGCAAATTTAGGCTCTAATCCGAGTTTTGTGTGGAGAAGTCTCTGGAAAGATAAGGATGTGTTGTGTTTGGGTTGTAGGTGGAGCATTGGGAATGGTAGTAAAATCAAGGTCTTACATGAGCCTTGGCTTCGCGGTAGCAAAGATTTCCTCCTTAGAGGTCTGTTTCCCCAAGGTGTGTATCATCTTTCGGTTCAGGATCTTCTCTTACCCAATATTAAGTGTTGGAACACTCAAGTTGTTAATTCCTTATTTGATCAGGTTGTTGCAAAAGAAATCTTGAGTATTCCCTTGATTGAGGAGGTTGTAGAGGATATGCTTGTTTGGGATGAAGAGAAAAGTGAGGATTATAGTGTTCGCACGGGTTATAAACTTTGGAGGAATTCTCGTTCTTTTCAACCAAATTGTAAAGTGGATGGTAATTGGGATAGCTTGTGGAATATTATGGCACCGCCAAGAGTCAAACACCTCATGTGAAGAATCTGTAGAGATTGCTTACCATCGCGTAGAAGACTTAGGCAACATTATGTTTAATGCTCGTTGTCTTGCTCGGTTTGCGATTTGGATGTGCAAGATGATTGGCATACATTCTTTGGTTGTCATATTACTAGTTTTTGTTGGCAGGCAGCAGGTTTATCTTCTATTGTTGAATACCGTTTACAAACTTTCAGCGATGCTATGTCTATTATCCTTGATATTTATAGTAGAGAAGATAAGAAAGATGCGAAGCGTTTTGCTATGGTGCTAGAGTGTGTTTGGAAGAACCGTAATAATATTGTTTGGAATAATAATAGGGAGGATCTCTCTAGAATTGGTACTCAAGCTTATTAATTGGTTTGATTGGTTTGAAGCCCGTGAAATTCAGGTGTCAAATATTATTCCTCAGCTCTTGTTGGTTTGGATTCCCCCCGCGCGGAAGGGTGGATGAAGTGTAATGTTGATACCGATTTTAGTAGCCATTATCAGACTACAAATAGGGGTTGGTGTCTTCGAGATAATTTGGGAAGATTTATCATTGCAGGTGTAGCATGGGATAATGTCATTATGTCTCCCTTAGAAGCAGAAGCTTTGGCCCTGAAAGAAGCCATTCATAGTGCTATTACCATGAATCTGATCAATGTGATTTTCGAAAGCGATTCTTAGGTGGTGGTTCGCGGAATTAATTCTACGGTTACCAGTAGTTCTGAGTTTAATACTATTATTTTGTCTATCCAAATATTGTTGAGTTTTGTTACAAATTTTGAGGTTAAGTTTATCAAGCGTCAAGCGAATATGATTGTCGACTCGTTAGTTAAGGTGATCAATTCTTAGTCTAGACGTAGTATATTGTTAATGTTGCCTTGTATTGACAGTCTTTTGTTTAATGAAATGAGTTGAGTTTGCTCTTGTAATATATATATATATATATATATATATATATATATATATATATATATATATATATATATATATATATATATATATATATATATATATATATATATATATATATATATATATATATATATATATATATATTCCACCATTAAAAACCTTTGTCAAAAAGGTTGTTATTAGAATCACTCATAAAAACAAAATGGAATATAATATTACTACATATATCTATGAAGACAATAACCTGTATAGCGTATGTGATTCTGGTGCAAGCTGTGTGATGTAATATACTAAAAAATCTACATAGAATAAATGTACTGGAACATGAAAAATCTACATAGAATAAATGCACTGGAACATGATTCCTTTTAATCTCATCATGGAATGGAATAGTTAGGTATACGGAGATAAGGTGTGTGGCCTCCTCGTGTTGTTAGATGGAGACTGTTGAAATGCCTCCAACATTGTCTGTTTTCCGAATATAACGGTATGGACGAATTTGTAATCCACCCAAGCAGTATGCATTTATTCTATCGATCTGTGCATGCATATTTATTTGACCTTTAGTTTTTGAAAAGTAGTTTACCTTTTGTTAACTGAGTGCAAGAATCTCATATTCCTGAAAGTTAATTAAGAAAAGAAAAATGTGAAAAATGAGGAATAATTTTTATATTTATTTTTTTAAAATCTTAATATTCAACATTGCGAACGATAATTTATATGATTGAGTCCAACTCAAAAATCATTAGCACTTAGTACGATTCGTACATCGAACATTGAGAGAAGAAATAAAAAGTAATTAATTTAAATCAATCATGTGGTCGATAGTGGACCATACTATTATTTGTATTTATGATGATTTTTCATACTATTTTCAATTACTACAACAAATATAATATTTGTTGAACAAAAATTTATCTCATATAAATAAACAATCGAGGTAAAGCCTATTCTATATAAGAGCTATTTATTTTAAATTAATTTTTATTTTTAAAAAAATATCTTATATTCCTTTATTTTTTAGGAAAATCAACAAAAAAAATTCTTCAATGACAAATTTCGTTTCCCAACACTAACATAAAGGATGCGTCTAGAACTTTGAAATTGTGGGGGAGAATAATTATTGGGAAAAGATAACATGTGCCCTAAGGGCACAAGTTAATGAGATATTTATAGAAATTTTTTCTTGGAACGCGTGCATTCAATGTATCGAAACTTTAAATATGACTTTATTGCATTTAATTATATCTAACATTTTCTAATTATAGTATCCTTAACATGTGCCCTTATGTGCCCTAAGGGCACATGTTAGCATGACCCTTAATTATTTTATATTAGAACAATTTGTTTTTGTAAGTAAGGAATATATTAAATAGAGAACCACAGTTTTTAGAATTTGTTAAAAAAAAACCCAGATTAACAGCACGAGAAGAAAAATTAAACGCCAATTGCCTCTTACGACAAATAGTATAGAGGGGAGCTACTAAACTCGTAAAAATTACAATTGAATTGTATAATTTTTCCCACAAAAGCCCAACGCCAAACTAACGCTTTTATCCCCTAAACTATATCAGATATGTTCCAAGTATCTCCCCTAAAGATGATGCCATTTCTAACCGTCCAAAGAGACCAAACAACCGCCAACCACACCACACCCTCCTTACCCTTTCTAACTTTAACTTTTCTTCCGTAATATTACCATTTCAAAAAACTTTCCTTCAAATCCCTCGCTTTATAATTATCGAAACCAATCCATTTGGCAATATCCCTCCAAACTAAATCCGCGTTATGACATGTCAAAAGCAAATGAACCGAAGTTTCCTCCCTTATACAACAGTAAACACAAGATGAGTTGGAAAAAGATATAATACCTCTTTTTGTTAAAGCTCCTCTCATCGGAAGTCTATAAATAAAACTTCGCCATCCAAAAGCTCTAATCTTCATCAGGACGTCCATCTTCCAAACGATTGTTAAAGCCTTATCAAATTCTCCCAAAGGACCATACAAAATACGATTAGCATTTATAATATTATAACAACTTTTAACCGAAAAAACTCCCTCCAGTTCAGCCTGCCATTTCACTATATCAGTTCTGTTAAAATCAATAGAAACCGATTGAACAGCCTGCTGCAGCTGCAACAGTTCTTCAGAAAAAATGTTGTTGCTAGACGGATCGGCAACAACCACAATGTGTTGATCCCGCACTACTACGGAGGAAAAAACAGCAGGAATAACAGTGTTGTTCGAGGGATTGTGTGGGATGCCAAAATCCCCCCACACCCAAACACCATTGCACCACCCTCCCATGAGAGCCACGGTAACGACCTACAACTGCGAAACAAAATATAAAAGAGGAAAGCGATCTTTAAGAATACCCCGACCCGTCCAGTTTGAATGTCAAAAAGAAGAAGTCAAATCGTTTCCCACCAAACAACTACTATTATAATTAAAGGAGAGCCGTAAGACTTGATCAAATTCAAAGACAATAAATCTCTTCACCAATACGACTTGGAATCCTCCCCCTTGCCCCTACCTCCTCCATGAGACACACTTAGAGTTACATCATCATATCTCGCTTTCAAAATCCCATACCATAAAGTCTCGGGATGCTCAAGAATCCGCCACTTCCATTTGCATAAGAATGCTATATTAAAACCCTCAATCCATTTAACTCCCAATCCTCCCTTCTCACTCGGTAGGCACACGACATCCCAACTCGCCCAATGAACACACCTTTTGTCTTCCGTTCCTCCCCATAAAAAATTGCTTTGAATTTTATAAATGTCCTTAATGATTTTCTTAGGCGCCTTGTAGAATTACATTAAAATAATTAAAAATAGCATAAACCTAAAATTAAAAGTATAAAAATTTATTATTATTATTAGTATTATTATTGTTATTATTGTTATTATTATTATTATTATTATTATTATTATTATTATTATTATTATTATTATTATTATTATTATTTTCAATAAAGTTTTCATATCATGAAAACAGTGAAAAAAAATGAATTAATATAAACTTTTGAAAAAGAAAAAAAAAGTGATTTGGTAATGTATAAATAAATTTCATATCTTTAACAACCACGTTTTTAAAATTCAATTACCTTTATCCAAAAAACGAACAACTATTTTTATTTATTAATTCACATGTTTAAAACAATCCAACCAATTATATATTAGAAATATTTGCTCTATGATCATTTCTTGAATACTTGAATTTAATTTTAAAATTCAATTGAGTGGTCATGATACATTGACAGTGTAAAAATTTTTATACTGACGATGCATAGCAATTAAACTCTTTTAAAACTTAATTGAAATGTACTGACGGTGTAAAGAAATTTTACACCGTCAGTTAATCACAACCGTCAAATTATTTAAAACGTTTGACTTTGATTTTAAATATTTTTAAAGTAATAAAATTGAGTGGTCATGATACATTGAGACTATAATTTTTTTTTACACTGACGATGCATAGTAATTAAAGTCTTTTAGAATTTAATTGAAATGCACTAACGATGTAAAGAAATTTTATACAATAAGTTAATCACAACCGTTAAATTATTTAAAACGTTTGACTTTGGTTTTAATTTTTTTATATAAAATTGAGTGGTCATGATTCATTTAAACAGTAAAAAATTTTACACTGACGATCCATAACAATTAAACTATTTTAGAATTTAATTTAAATACACAGACGGGGTAAATAAATTTTACACCGTCAGTTAATCACAATCGTTAAATTATTTAAAACGTTTCTTTGATTTTAAATTTTTTTAAAGTAATAAAATTGAGTGGTCATGATACATTGACAGTGTAAAAAAATTTACCCTGACGACGATTAGCAATTAAAGTCTTTTAGAATTAATTGAAATGTGTAACACCCTTCTAACCTACAAGGAATATTAAATCAATTTAAAACCACCAACAAGGGTGTCACATCGTCATATAAACTTCACAATAACAAGTCCTTTTCCGTAACACGGGTTTTCAAAATTTATGTAAAACTATCCTCCATTTATCATCACAAAACAAAACATGGTATCTTGCAGCGGAATTCATAATTTAAAAACATCTTCAATAAACTTCATAAAACATCAATCGAACTTCATAGATCATGAGTCATAACTCAAAACATCATAATCCCATGAAAGGTAATTCATCAAATTCAAAACAAATTTAAATAACTAAAAGTGAACATAATAGTTCCAAACACAATGATCCCGACCCCGATGTTACGTATCTGAGCAAGACTCCCTTAATTCAAAACAAGCGATAAAAAGGACTCCATGAAGCTATCCTCTAACTTCAGCAAACTACTCCTGATTACCTGCGTGTTACCCATGTGGAGGCAACTTTCAAACAGAAAGGGTGAGTATTTCATAATTATTATATAAGACATAAGGAATAAATATAGTAGTGGTACTTAATAATACACAACCACGCGCATACTGATACAACATATCCTCATGTGTCGCATACTTATTCACACATATACATCATATATTCACAAGTTCATCATGCAATACAATCACAATCATCACTTAAATCATTCACATCACAATAACTCAAACATTCAATCATGCATTATCACAATTAATGCAATGCAACACTAATGGACTCATGCATGTGGTACCAACACTTCACTGATGACTCTGTCATTGTTCTCCAAATATCTCCACCATAGGATCGATTCCTGCTTGGAATCGGAGCACTTCACAATATTGCACTCAATCCGCACAATGGAATTAAGGACCGTCATTGGACTAATGGTCCTACAATCATCACTAGACTATCGTCCTACAGTATTCTATGAATGCATGATGCTCAACGTCACAAAATCAACGACCACAGTTAGTCAAAATGACATCATCATTCATTTATTCATCACCATCATGTATTTATTCAAACACATAGACTTCATAAACATGTTGGTCAACTTAACACACGTCATCATGTTATCAATCAACCCAACAACATTCATCACAATCAAGTATAGAATACATGAATTAACAAAATCAAGTTCAATATCAATTGCCTTCTAAACCTACCTAAACGTGCATAGAAAATTCTAGAAAATTCTCGGAAATTAGAGTAAAATATAAGCTTCCATACTCTAAAATTATTTTTTGAAATATTAAATTCGTCTCAGAAACCAGCGCTAAGCACCCCCTATACCGCTATATGTGCGTTCCTCTTTGACTTGCCTCTCTTTTTATTTTCCAAAGTGCGCTAAACGGGGTCTGCGATTTCTGCAGAAAAACCTACGCGACCTGCATCAAACCAGTCCCAAACTTTCACCCAAAAACATGTTTTAATCACGATTTTTCTGCGATTTAAGGTCTATTATCCTAGTTCCAACACGCATAATTAAATCTAAAGATCATAACACAAATGTTCATCACAATCCCAATAATCTTTGTCAAACCCTATACCTTTAAATTCACAAAAATGGTAGCTTTGGCTCTAGATTAAGTTATTATCCATCAATACAAACATCCTCTATCTCATACATCATATAAACAATGCAATCCATATAAACCATCATCATAAATCCATCAGAATCATCAGAGGCATTACAAATCCCAACATACAGTTATCAACCCCTAAAATCAAATATAATAACTAGGATAACCCGTTACCTTAGTTATTTGGATAGCTTGAATCTCTTCTTGAATTCTATGGTTGTTCTCCTCTCCTCTTCTTGCCCTAACTCCCTCTTCTTTTCACGTTTCTCCAAAATCCTACGATTAATGAAAATTCTCTCATTTTCCCTCTTTTTACCTAGTTAGCCTTAGCACCCTTATTATGAAATTCCTAATATGCCCTTACTAACTCCATCTCACAACATCTCCTTAATTTATTTTAGTTTATCAATAATACTAATTAGAACTATTTTATATTATTATTCTAACTAACATCAACATAAACATCATACATCACATAAGATCATCGATAATTCATATAAGCACATCAAAACATCAAATAATAAATTAAACAATTAAATTTAAATTTCAGATGTTACAAAATTGAATGTCATGATACATTGACGGTGTAAAAAGTTTTACACTACGATGCATAAAAATTAAACACTTAATTTTATATTGATAATACATGAATAACACCTATTTCTATGTGTATGTATCCCTCAATTTAATATTTTAATGTAATCAACTATATAACTATTATTGAAAGATACTACCACTCTCCCTAATTTGTCCTCTTAATTTTTTAAATTTACACTACAAAAAGACTATTTTGATAAAAGCCTAGCTACAAGTCAAATTAATTACTCAACTTCTTCAATTTTAGGGTGCCACTTGGCAGGGTACCTTCACTTTAATTCTCTTTCCTACACTATAAGTTTCTTTCTACTTATTTCATTCATATTTCTCTTTGATACATTTTTTCACTTTCACTTTAATTTTTCTATCTCCATTTTCTCTTTTCCTTTTTATTTTTTTAAGCATAAATAAATAAATAAATAAAATCTTTGTTAATGGAAAGAAGAGATAAAAATATATTCAATCGAAAATATAATTATTAAAAAATTATTCATGATTATTAAAAAAAATATTTTCTAACGTCAAAATTTCTTCTTTTTTTTTTTACGAAACACTATCAGTAAAACAAATAAAAAAGGTTGCTGATCTAGAGTTCAACTCTTGGCAGCAGCATTTATTTGTAAACAAATTGTTAATATTTATAAATCAACAACTTTTTTAAAATTAAAAAAAACTATTAGTAAAATACCTATTTTATTTTAATTATCAATTGTCTTTATCTAAATCACAAAATTCTTATTTCAAATATCAAAATTTATATTTTACTCACGGGTCACTATTAGCAAAATATCTATTTTATTTTAATTAACAATTATCTTTATTTGAGACACATAATACTTATTTTCAAAATGTCAAAATTTTATTTTTCACACTGACCATTATAAAAAAAATATATATCTTTTTTATTTTAATTAATAATTTTTTTTATTTGAGACACATAATTCTTATTTTCAAATATCAAAATTTTCTATTTTTTTTCACAGATCACTATCAGCAACATACCTATTTTATTTTAATTAATAATTATCTTTATTTGAAATACATAATTCTTATTTTCAAAATGTCAAAATTTTTATTTTTTCATGGGCCACTATCAACAAAATATTTATTTTATTTTAATTAACAATTATCTTTATCTGAGACATAAAATTCTTATTTTTAAATGTCAAAATTTCTATTTTTCTTACTGACCACTAATAACAAAATATCTATTTTATTTTAATTAACAATTAATTTTATTTAAGATACAAAATTCTTATTTTCAAATATCAAAATTGAATTTATATTATTATTATTATTATTATTATTATTATTATTATTATTATTAATTTTATAATTAAATAACTCATTTCAAATATGTATATATATTTATATTTATATATATATATATATATATATATATATATATATATATATATATATATAAATAAAATCTATATTATACTAAATAAATTTACCCGTGCGAACGCATTGGCATCTTGCTAGTAGGTAGATAATAATACCTAACCACCAAACCAAAAAAAAATACTTAAACATATTTTTGGAGTTTTAGTGGGTGTAGAAGCCCTCAAATCGGTTGCAATAGATATGTTTCTGTCAGGAATTTTATGCTTTAAAATTAAAAATAAATATTGACCCAAAAAATTAAAAATAAATAACCATTTCCTCCGTTTAAGGTCTGACATATTTAAGGTTTAATGTTATTGTTGTTTTTGAGATTGAGGGTATGTTATTGTTGTGGTTGTTGTTGATGTTTGCTACTGCTATTGTTGTTGTTGAGGATGAAAGTTTAATGCTATTGTTGTTATTGAGATTGAATGTTCATTGTTGTTATTGTTGTGCTAACTTACCAAAGTTTTGACATATTTCTTAAAGGGTGTTAAAATGAGCAATTTATATAGGTGTAGAATTATTACAATTTGACTTAGCAATGTGACTTATCTAAGTTTTAAACTTAGCAAAGTTATCATTCAGAACACATGATTAATTTTTGTAGCATTTTGATTTAATTTTCAGAAAGTTCGTAGTTGGATTAAAGTCAATTGATTAAGTAATGAGGATGATAATGGAGTGGTTTCTAGAAACTTCGCATTTAGTGACCAAATTAAAGACCGAAAAGCTTAAACACCAGTTACTGTAACATTCAGGGACCAATAAAGTGCTAGTCGCTAACCTTTAGAAATGAATTCAATTACCAAAATTTAGCGATCAAAATTGTGACTAATCTAGTGTTGAATTCAAGACATTATTGAGTTAGTCAAATCATGTAAAATAAATTAAAATTATTTAGCACATATATGACTCAAACCCGTGTCGTTATGTTTAACATCAAGCGCCCTAACAAGTGTGACTTAGCATCCGACCACTCAATTTTGGCTGCTTAATTTTTTTTAATTAACTTTTATATATTTAAGTTTTTGGAGATTGACTAAGCAATTACAAAATTGCAGTTGCTAGTTCAGTGGCTAATTTTATTTTGTGACCGATTTAGCGACTTCTAAAATTTCATTAACATGTGCCGCTGCGCGGAAAATTCTCGAATCTTTAAACACTCGAAATAGACATAGAGTCGCCACTGAATTTTTTTCCTATAAGAAAAAGGAAAATAACGATAAAACCCTAAGAGATGAGGATAAGATGGTCATCACTGATCGCGACTTTACGTGTCTATAAATCTGATGACTGCAAGTGCACAGTCGTGTCGTGTAGTTTTAAAAGATATCGAATCCACAGGGACTATGAATCGATCTACCGTTATCTAAGGTTACTATGTAAAGCTAGGACTACTAAAATTTTGATTGTTCCTAAGGGATAGTGATAGTGAGAAATAAAGAATATAATAAAAGACAGGTATCAGTATGTATTTCGTTTAACTTAAGGTAATCCGAAGGTCCATTGGCTTTTGCATAATTTAATTAAAAATCTTTACTAATTCAATTGATTAAAAATCCTCGTCTCAAACTTTCGCTCTGTTGATTCAGATTACTATCCTAATCCTAATGTACGCTTTCGCCATCCCATTAGATTTTAGAAGAGCTGTTTGGAAACAACGTAATTAATAAAATGCCTATTTTATGAAGTTGTTATCTATTTAAATCTCCTAATCTCAAACTTTCGCTCTATTGACTCGGAACAAGCTAATATCCCTAACGTACGCTTTCGCCATCCCGCTCGGGTGTAAAAACAATTTTTGAAAATAAATAAGTCCCAATTAGTTTTAATACGCTTTCGTCATCCTTAAAACTAATGTCCTATGTCTACTATCTGGTTAAAGATCTCAAACTTTCGCTCTATTGATTTTAACCTTTGACCGTCTTAACCCCTCAAACTTTCGCTCTATTGGTTTTAAGACTTACTAATTAAATTAGACATATAAACCAAAAATAAGTGATATTTAATAGAACATAATTAAGCCAATTTATTTCGGATCCCTCGGTTAACTTACTCTACATACCGACACCTTAGTAATTTAGCCAGACATATTAATATGGGTAAACATGCATAAATAGATTCGGTTTATAATAATAGGCATATTAATAGGCATACAATATATCATGCAAATAAACATATAAATAAGGCGGTAAATATTAAACCTGAATTAAATAAATGGCAAGTAAATCTTCAAGTATCGAACCTCCACCACAAGTTGGCTGGATCGTTCTTCGGAATTTAAACGGACAGAAAATAAAACAAGGAAATAAAAACGATAAATCTAACGTAAGGCTAGATTTATAAAAAGTTCACAACAATTTCCGGTGTAGAAATCGTTGTGAGAAAATAAGTGTTTGAATGAAAGCAGAATGAAAAATATGATTCGCGGTACAATTTCGGCAGCACTTCGTTAGCAGGAAATCGGACACTTTGGACTGAAGTGACTGCTTCTATTTATAGGGGATGCTTTGCAGTGACGATGCGTAAAAAGAGGAAGTTCTTCAGACTGGCTTGGAGACGTGCGTCTCCGATTCTTCAGGAAGACTGGGCGCGTGACTTGAGACGTGCGTCTCAAGTGGAGAAACTTTAGGGAAATGGAGACGTGCGTCTCCCTTTTGCTGATGTGGCATAGAGACGTTGGAGACGTGCGTCTCCGCTTACTTGTGTGGATTGGGCTGCTTTCCTTCGTGGGCTGGATTGCTTCATTGGGTCTTTGGGTCTCTTTCAGCACACTTGGGCCTTATTTGCACTCCCTTTTTACTTCAGCACCTATTTTTCGTCTTTTAGGCATAGATATGGGCCGTTTTAGCTCCATTTCTTCTCTTTTTCGCAATTAGTCATAATAAGAGTGTAAAACCTGAAACAAAGCAAAAACTCGCGTAATATCATAATAAATCAATATAATAAACGGAAAATGCTATAAATATCTATGAATTTCAAGCTAAATATACGATATAAAATCGTGTTATCAAATTCCCCCAGACTTGAACCTTTGCTTGTCCTCAAGCAAAATAACAAGATAGAAATGGGAGGACAGCGAAATGAAACACGCTTCCACCACATCGTTCGGTCATACTCAGCTACATTGTGTTCTTGTTTGAAAATAATGTTGCAGATCCAAACAATAAACTTATAGTAGCGACACTAGACAACTCCCAGTATGCATACCAATCCGAATCATGCCATTATAGCTCGACCTTTTGACTCGTCATCATGTTTTACCCTTTTCATTCGCGCGCAATCACATTAAGCCCATTATCTTGACACGCACATAGCAGAGTAGTCGGTTAGTGACTATGATCCTTCTCATGGAGTTCTGGCACAATATGTGGTATACTCCTTAGCATTCACTTGTAGATTGTGGGGAATCGGACAATAGTCCTTCCTACCAAGTTCAGTACCAGATGACTTCTGAACCAATCAACAATGAGTTTTTAAATTCTTTGTATTTGAGATTTGCGACCGTTAGGTTAAATGATCTTGTGAGGATCACCTTACTTCGTAGGCACATTTCTTATTATGGTTAAGCACATAATTATTATTATGAGGATCATACACTTATATTCATCGACTCTCTGCGTAGTTTGTATCTAAGACGGTGCCGACTGCTAGAATAAACTACTAAGGGTTACTTCAAAAATTAAAGTCGATGGTTTCGGTATAACGGGTATTCAAATTGGTTACGCATACTTGGGGGTTTTAGAGTGTCGGGACAATAAGGGTATTGACTTGAATCAATTTCTATGCGTTGAGTGTTTGAGTAGCTTCGTATTTCTCAAATGTGTGGGGTTTGCGTTTATTGTTTAAGAGCAAAATTTTTGTTATGGCTCAAGAAAATGGAAGAAATTGAAATAACTACGGAATTATAAAGATAAGACTTGAAATTCCATAAATATTCTTTATTGAATTAGAAAAAACATTACAAGGAAGGGAAATAAACTAAAAGGAAAGGAAATAAACTAAAAGGAAATAAAACTAAAGCAAGTAATACGAATCCCCCAGACTTAGATGATGCAATGTCCTCAGTGCATGAGAACTACTCCTCAGTGTTGCGGTTGCGTGAACTGCTTGCGCCTCTTGTACGAACACGACGACGTCTATCAGTAGGAGAGCCATTCACACGAATGTTAAGATCATGCAATTGTGTAGTAATTTCACTGTATTGGCCTTTGTTCCTAATAGCATAGTCACGGTGCTCCTGTTGCATCTCTCGAATAAGCCTCAGTGTTTCATTTTGATTTGTCTGCATAGCTTGAAATAGGTGGTCTTGTCGTTGAATTGCAGCATACATGGCTTCAAGAGTGATAGGCGGAGGGTTGTTTTGAGGAGGTTGGTTGTCATCAGCTTGTCCTTGGTTGAGTTCTTCTTCATTTGCATCCACAGGTTCATTAGGATGTTCAGGTTGGTTATCTTGAGGATTGTCTTCAATAAGCCTCCAACGCTGAACATAACGGATGTTGATTCTTTCGGGGCACGGAAGGATGACATAAGGAATTAGAACTTTGTTGACGACCAAAGTGTATCGGCCATCATGGCGGGGTGAAACTAAGTGGGAGTCACGGCAATAAGTGAGGTCGAGTGATTGAGCAGGCATCATGAGATGAGAGAGTGAGAGGAGATCATCACCAAGACCTAGAGCACATGCCAAGGTGGTAATAAGTCCGCCAAACAAAAAGGGGTTTGTAGCGGGGGCGTTGACACAGCCTTGGATATGTTGGAGCATAAAAGGTGCGGCATTGAAACGGATGTTGTTAAGCGCACAGTAGAGGAAAAATAGTTCGTGTTGGTTTACCTTATGGTTGTTGGATCTCGCAAAAATAGTGTGCTCCAAAACACGTTGAAAATAACGTATGGCGGGGTTTTGAATGTGAGAAGCATGTAGAGCCCTCCAACCAGTAGGAACTTCGCCAGTGAGATTAAACCACAGGTCGAAAGCATGTTGCTCCCATGAACGACCATTGAGTTCTTGAAAGATAGTGCGGAGAGCATTTGGTGACGTATTAAAGTGCAAGTACGTAGCCACTACTTCCTGATCCAAAGTATATTCACGGTTGAACATCCGAAATTGGATGCTACCGGTTGAGAGCGGTTGATTTGAAGGAGTGTCGTAGTTGAAAGAACTCAAGAACTCTAAGACGAGCGGCTCATAAGTGGGTACGGGTTCGGTACAAAGATGGTGTAGGCTAGATTTAGTGAGTAAACGGGTGAAACCATCAATGAGGCCTAGAGTTTCTAGACATTCGGTGTTCACAAATTTTGTGGGAACGACCGAACGTTCATAGAAAGCGAGGTATTTGGTTCTTTGAGCATCATTGTCGTCTTCTCGGAAAATAATATTTGAAAGGTCGGGAGGTGGTCTCTCAGGACGCACACTACGGATGATTGAACGTGGAGGCATGGTGAGTTTGAAAATGGAAAATAGAAATGAGAGTAGAATGGTAGAAAATGGTATGAAGGTTGTGAAAAGTAAGAGTGGTGGTGGTGTGGTTTTATAGTGAGGTTTGAGAATGGTGTGGTTAATGTAGAATTAAAATGGATTAATGGTGGTGTTTGAAGTTTGAATGGAATAGAGAAATGGGAAATGATGTAGAGTTATAGAGGTGAATGATGGAGGATGAATGATGTTTATGGTGTTTAAATGGAATAAATAGGGGAAGAATGAGGAAGAATGAATTTTGAAATTCAAATTCAAAATTCAAAAATGGGATAAATGTGGTCTTCTGCGTGGTCAAAAAGGCAGCACAGACTGCTGGCCTTGGGAAGGCGCGCGTCTCAGGCAGCCAGTCTGCTGGGGGCATGCATGGAGACGTGCGTCTCCTATCCTATGCATGCAGACTGCTGGTCCCACATGAATGGAGACGTGCGTCTCCTAGCTCAGGTAAGTGGTTTCCACGCGTGCAGGTGTGGACTAACTCTGACAGCAGCATTAATACAGAATACCAGCTCAGTACAGTGTCATTGTATCATACTATAAACGGCAAAAATATGGTATACAGGAATGCATAGCAGTTTAATAGTGATGTAGTAAAACACAGTAGCAGTAATAAATAGAATATTGCATTTAAAATTAAACCGGTACTGAGTGTTAACAGGAGCAGAATGTAAAAGTGCAGAAAATTAAATTCTAAACTAGGAATTTGAAATTACTAAAACTAGAAATAAAATCTAATAATCTAAACGGTAACATCTAGCCACGTCTATTGTTCTGCACATTAGAATAAATGTGTTTGAAAACTTCGTCGAACTGAGCATTGACGGTGTCGATGAAATCGAAGAAATGCATTTGCAAAGTGTGAAGCTCGTTGCGCACATGTTGTACATCTTGTTGCAGTGCAGTGATGGCTTGCTCGTGCGTGTTCAGATTAGGCATTCTTTGATTTACCGATGCGGTGGATGCAGCGGGTTGTTGTTGCTCGAGCTCGACATCAGTCATATCAACAGTGTAATCATCAGCAGAATCTTCAGAAGGAGTTTCAGGCTCATACTCAGGTATAGATTCATCTACAGAAAGAGGTTCATAATCAAGAATGGGTTCATCTTCAGGATTAGGGTCATAGTATCCAGGAGGAGTGTCAGGCTCAGATTCTGATACGTGCATATCCTCATCAAAATGTTCATAAGCTTGAGGGGTTTCAGGTGAGGGTTCTCTCTCAGGAATCTGACCATAGTAAAGCCAGTTAGCAGGGTTGTGCACACTCGTCCTTGGACTCGGTAAAGTGAACTGATCCAATACTTTGTTATCAACGAGTAAATCAAACTGATCAGGTCCAAGGTTACCGATGATACCTCGGTTAAAGCAGAAATGAATGTCCATAGAATTGTGGGAACCAAGAGGTGTCAATCTAAGCAAAGGTACTCTCATTCCTATAGCATTAGCAATCATAGTGACAAATCCGCCGATCCTAATAGGTGAAACTTCGTCTTGCGTGATGCGCTCGAAGTTTGTTAGCATGAATGCGATGGCATTGACCGGGCGATTCTGAGAGGAGCAGAACATGATGAATAACTCTTCTCTAGAAACTTCAGTCATATTATCAGGTTTTCCAAAGATGTAGTGAGCAATGATCTTATGGAAGTATCTGAAAGCGGGGTTATGGATGTTCTCAGATTGGAATTCGTTCTCTTCAGGGTTGTCGTTTCCAGTGATCTTGCCCCAGTATCTTTCCAACTCCCAGTAAGCAAGACTGTCTTCAGCTACTTTGGTGTATGCATCTTATCCATGAGGTAGCTCTAGCATTTCAGCAAAATCTCGGATGCAAAAATTAAATTCCATACCAAAGAGTCTAAAGAGAATGACTCATTTTCTCAGTCCTTGTCCACAGTTAGGAAGATAGGTCAGGGAGCTCAAGAATTCCAGAGTGAGCTTCCGGTAGGTACTAAACTTGCGGAACAGGTGAGAACCAGTCCAACCAATTTGGTTTAGCAGGTGCAAAACGCTTTCTTCGATACCAAGTCGTACCATAGTCGGTTGGTGAGGGTAGCAAGTCAAATCCATTTGTCTTTCAGCCAGCTTATCAAATCTTGCTTCTTGTCCTCTACCACGGAACACAACTTCCATATTATCGACTTCTTGCATCTTAGTTAGTAGTTAAGAAAAACCTAGAAGTTGAAAATATTAAGCTTAAGTTAGAACTAGGCTAGTGTTTATTTAAAATAAAAATAAAAATAAAATTAAGTAACAAGTTATAATAATAAATATAATTATAAAAAGGAAATATTTTCTCGAATTAAGATAGCAGTTATAATTATAATAATTATTATAAGATGTATGAAAAAATAAAAATGATTAAAATTAAAATAATTAAAAATAGAATAGATTATTTAAATGAAAATTAAAAGGTTAAAAATAGAAATAAAGTAAAATAAAAGAATAAATGAATAAATGTGGGTTGTCTCCCACCAAGCGCTTTGTTTTATGTCGTAAGCTCGACGATTTTAAAAATAGAAAACTATTTTTTCGAAAGAGCGGGCAGCTCGTCAAGTTTAAAAACTTCGATGTTTTCATCGTGTTCGAGATGATGGTAATACTTAAGACGTTGCCCATTTACGACAAAAGGTTTGACGGTTTCTCCTTTGATTTCTATCGCTCCACTCGGAAATATGTTAGTTATTTCGAAAGGACCGGACCATCTAGATCGTAACTTACCAGGAAATAATTTTAGTCTAGAATTAAATAAAAGTACTTTATCGCCTATGCTAAAATTTTTCCTAGATATACGCTTGTCGTGCCATTTTTTCGTTCTCTCTTTATAGATTTTGGCATTTTCGTAAGCGTCTTGTCTAAGTTCTTCCAATTCGTTTATGTCTAGAAGTCGTCTCTCACCAGCGGCAGTGTAGTTTAGGTTTAAGTTCTTAATGGCCCAATAGGCTTTATGTTCTAACTCTACCGGTAGGTGGCATGATTTTCCATAAACTAGTTTGAATGGGGTAGTTCCTATTGGAGTTTTGAAAGCTGTTCTATAAGCCCATAAAGCTTCATTTAGCTTGGTTGACCAATCTTTCCTAGATATAGCAACAGTTTTCTCCAATATTTGTTTTATTTCGCGGTTAGATACTTCTACTTGTCCGCTTGTTTGTGGGTGGTATGGTGTAGCTATTCGGTGATTTACTCCATATTTTCGAAGGAGTTTCTCAAGTATTCTTGAAATGAAATGGGAACCACCATCGCTAATTACCAATCTTGGCACACCGAACCTAGGGAAGATGACGTTTTTGAAGAGTTTGATAACCACTCGTGTATCATTTGTAGGAGAAGCGATAGCCTCTATCCATTTTGAAACGTAATCGACATCTACGAGTATATATTGATTTCCAAACGACGACGGAAACGGACCCATGAAGTCTATTCCCCAGACGTCGAATATTTCTACTTCAAGAATGCCTTTTTGAGGCATTTCATCACGTCTCGAAATGTTTCCGGTTCGTTGGCATCTATCACAGTTTATTACAGCAAAATAAACGTCTTTCCACAGGTTGGGCCAGAAAAGTCCAGATTGAAGGATTTTGGCGCAGGTTCTAGATGTGCTATGGTGTCCTCCACACGGTGCAGAATGGCAGTGTGTTATTATGCTTCCTATTTCTTCCTCGGGTACACAACGTCTAAAGATTCCATCGGGGCCTCTTTTGAACAGGAGTGGGTCGTCCCAATAGTAATGTTTTAGGTCATGGAAGAATTTCTTCTTCTGTTGGTAACTTAGATCAGGAGGAAGCACACCAGCAGCTAGGTAGTTTACGAAATCTGCATACCAAGGTGTGTCAGAGCGGGCTAAAGCTACTTCAGCTAAGTTGTTGGTTTCAGCGTTTGGATGGTATGGTTCGATTTCATTTGCTTCTAATTGAGCGATGAGTCTTTCATAAGGGAAATCATCGTCAATTGGTACTTGTTCGGGTTTTAGATTTTCCAATCGAGAGAGGTGATCTGCTACGACATTTTCAGTACCCTTTTTATCTTTAATTTCCAGGTCGAACTCTTGTAGTAGCAAGATCCATCTCAAAAGTCTTGGTTTGGCGTCCTTTTTGGTTAGGAGGTACCTAATGGCGGCATGGTCAGTGTATATGATTATTTTTGCTCCTACCAGGTAAGAACGGAACTTGTCTAGTGCAAATACGACAGCTAATAATTCTTTTTCTGTCGTGGCATAATTCATTTGAGCTTCGTCTAGGGTCCTACTCGCATAGTATATGACATGTAGTTTCTTATCTTTTCTTTGCCCTAGAATGGCTCCTACAGCATAATCACTTGCGTCACACATTATTTCGAAAGGTTCATTCTAGTCGGGCGGTTGCATAATCGGCGCAGAGATTAATGCTCGTTTAAGCGTATGAAATGCTTCAGTGCATTTATCAGTAAAAATGAATTCGGCGTCTTTCATTAGTAGTTCAGTTAAGGGTTTTGTAATTTTAGAGAAATCCTTAATGAAACGGCGCCACGTTTAAGTACCAGTTCAAGGTTCTCTAAACATGTTTCGAAACTTCCACCACAAGTTGGCTGGATCGTTCTTCGGAATTTAAACGGACAGAAAATAAAACAAGGAAATAAAAACGATAAATCTAACGTAAGGCTAGATTTATAAAAAGTTCACAACAATTTCCGGTGTAGAAATCGTTGTGAGAAAATAAGTGTTTGAATGAAAGCATAATGAAAAATATGATTCGCGGTACAATTTCGGCAGCACTTCGTTAGCAGGAAATCGGACACTTTGGACTGAAGTGACTGCTTCTATTTATAGGGGATGCTTTGCAGTGACGATGCGTGAAAAGAGGAAGTTCTTCAGACTGGCTTGGAGACGTGCGTCTCCGATTCTTCAGGAAGACTGGGCGCGTGACATGAGACGTGCGTCTCAAGTGGAGAAACTTTAGGGAAATGGAGACGTGCGTCTCCCTTTTGCTGATGTGGCATAGAGACGTTGGAGACGTGCGTCTCCGCTTACTTGTGTGGATTGGGCTGCTTTCCTTCGTGGGCTGGATTGCTTCATTGGGTCTTTGGGTCTCTTTCAGCACACTTGGGCCTTATTTGCACTCCCTTTTTACTTCAGCACCTATTTTTCGTCTTTTAGGCATAGATATGGGTCGTTTTAGCTCCATTTCTTCTCTTTTTCGCAATTAGTCATAATAAGAGTGTAAAACCTGAAACAAAGCAAAAACTCGCGTAATATCATAAAAAATCAATATAATAAACGGAAAATGCTATAAATATCTATGAATTTCAAGCTAAATATACGATATAAAATCGTGTTATCAATCACTACCAAATAAGGGTTCATTGATTGGTTATGCGAGTGGAAACTATTAACACCCCACACATTTGTTGTACTCTACAGGAGCCGTATAGTTAATTAAGTTTGAACATGTGCCTAAATGTTTGTTTCTTCTTAATGCTTGCTTTTATTTTCTTATTTATTAGATATTTATAAAAGGGATAAAAGAGCGGAAAAATTAGTTTTTTATTATTGTGCTCGCCAAGATTTTGAAATCTTGTGCCTACGTATTTCTAGGAGCAATAGGAAATTCAAAGCCTCGTAGTTCGTGGTAGAAAACAAGTGTTTGATGGTTGTTTTTAATTTACGAAAATATTTTGACGCACGAGGGCAGAAATAGACCAAATCAAAAAATATAAATACAATAAACAGAGATATATCGATCATAGACTGTACAAAAAAACAAATAACAAAATCCAAATAAAAAGGACGAACACGCAACCAAACCAAAACTCAAAAAACAATAAACGTTAACTAACAGCAAACGCAATGTTCAGGCATATGCTTAGAGGTATAAGAAAACGAAAGTACCAACTCGGGGTGCCGTGACCGATAAAAGATGACTCCTCCCTTCTTTTATCTCCCCTTTCCTTGTGTTTTTTGTTATGAGTGCTTTTAACTCCCTTTCCTTTTCTCCTTTGGTGCGAGGCTTTGCTTGGAATGATAATAAAGGCTTATGGTTTTTTGGAACAAAGTATTGTCTTACTAGTGAAGATCAGTAAATTGTTATAATCACCCGACTATATAAAGAGGAAACACACTATTTTTGAAGTGCAATTCAAATTCAAACTTCAAGCATTCATCTTACTCGCATACTGATTTGAGCCTTGGAGTGCTACCATTGCACGTCAGTCCATTCGCACCATACCAGAAACTAAGGGTTCTCCAACCCGAATACACAGAGAAACGGGAAATCCCGATAAAAAGAAATATTACAAACCAATTACAATTAAGAGAGGAATAACAAATTAAGGTTCCTTACTAAACTCGTAAAAGGAATAGTTGTGATGGGTAATTTTCCCAAAAAAAACTACTTTCCAAACCAAGAGCTTAATGTTCCAAACGGTATTATTGATATTCCAAACATCCTTCCGGAAACACACCCCATTCCTTAATGATATTTATATTTAATTATATAGTAAAATTAGATAAAAATAATTAATGATCTTTCAAATAATAATTTGACAATTTTTTATGTAATTTTATTCACAAATGCGACAATTATTGATTGATCCAGAGAGTATTTTAGAAAATTTCTTTACCCACCTCCCTATGGGTGGTCACCTCCTGCGAAAAACCAAAACTACCCCTGCTTCGGAAGTTCATTTCCGAAAGCGTGTTTTTTTAAAAAAATTGACTTACTTCGGAAGTTCATTTCCGAAACAATTATTTCGGAAGTTCACTTCCGAAATACTGCGATTTCTGCAGATTTATCAAAACACTCCCCCTCCCCCAATCATTTACCCTAAATCAAAACAAAAAGTGGCAAAGGCGAAAATTTGTGCAAACAGAATTCCAAAGCTCCATCAAGGCTCCAATCACACTGCTAAACAACATTCAAAAGCCCTCAATCCTAACACTTTGTAAGTTTTGAAATTTTTAGATCTATTATTCAAATGCATGTTATTTAGGGTTTTAATTGTATAAATGATATATGGTTAGGTTGTTAGTAGTATTTAGGTTGTTTAGAAGCATTTTGATTTGTTTTGAAGTTTGGTTTAGGGGTCTGCCATGGAAGTTGCAGAAAATCCCATCGCAGGGGTGTTTCGGAAGTTCATTTCCGAAAACACCTCCATCCCAGTTTTCGGAAATGAACTTCCGAAATGTATCAGAAGTTCAAATTTTTTTTGTTTTTTATTTTGTCTCTCATATTAATCAATTTCAATTGTTTACAGGAACATGTCAGGCAACCAACCAGCACGCAGGACTGACGCTAAGGGAAGAAAGGGTTCTTCAAAGAAGGAGGTGAAAGAGGTGAAAGAGGTGAAGGAGGTGAAGGAGAAGAAGGAGAAGAAGAAGCTTTTGACTGGTTCTGCTTCGCAGCCTTCAGGCGTGATCAACGCTGATGGTTCTGATACTGAGTGGGATGAGGATTGGTATAATTATCTTCATTCGGAGGAGTTCGCTCGTCGGGAAGAATAACGTGTTTTTATTTTGTTTGATGTGTATTTTGTAACGCTCGTCGGGCAGAATAACATGCTTTTGTCTTGTTTGACGTGTCTTGTTTTGTTCTGATTTCGGATTGTATCGAATAATGTTTTTGTATTGGATTTATCATCTTAGTTTTTGGAAGTGGTAACCGGGGCTGGAACATATGACGGAGGAGGTGGATGTCCAGAGGAAGAAGAACCGGAGGTACGTCCACCGCGAGACAAATGAGCCAATCAATGTAAGCTATAGTTTATCATTATCATCTGGGGACGTCATTTCTAAAAAATCAAGAGTAAAAATAATAAGATTTTTTTCCCAATTTTTTGTAATGACGTCCCCTGATGATAATGATAAACTATAGCTTACATTGATTGGCTCCTTTGTGTTGCGGTGGACGTACCTCCGGTTCTTCTTCCTCCGGACATCCACCTCCTCCGTCATATGTTCCGGCCCGGGTTACCACTTCCAAAAACTAAGATGATAATATTATCGTTGTAATCTTCACCCGATTAAATAAAGCGAATTGTTGTTGTTTTTCATTTTATTCTGTCCAGACATATTTTCGGAAGTTCATTTCCGAATTCCCCAGGGGGGTGCGTTCGGAGATGAACTTCCGAAACACCACATTTTCTGAAAAAGTCACTTTATTTCGGAGATGCATCTCCGAAATCAATATTTTATATTAAAAAAAACACGTTTTCGGAAGTTCATTTCCGAAAACACCTTTTTCAAGAAAAAAAGTACAGTTTCGGAAATGAACTTCCGAAACAAGGGGTATTGTGGTAAATTCACCGGAGGTGGCCAAGAAGGTTGGGAGGTGGGTGAAGAAATTCTCGTATTTTATTAGTTTTTGGTTAAAGCAATCAAAAGAACACTATTTTTTAAAATATTTTAATATAACTTTATATTTCAACTTAACACGATTCATTATTATTTCATGAAAGGAAATTACATTCTAAAAAAAAAAAAAACAAAATCACGAACATATTTGAATTGGTATTGAGATTCAAATAACTATACATCAAACTAATTTGTAAAATTTAGGACCAAATACATAAATATGCATGAATAATTACTCTTTCCAATTTTCCCAATACATTATATTGAGACTTTTATATATATATATATATATATATATATATATATATATATATATATATATATATATATATATATATATATATATATATATATATATATATATATATATATATATATATATATATATATATATAAAGATGTTTATTAAATTATTATTTTTAATGATATGAAAAAGGTAAATAAAAATAATATAATAATAGAAAATAATAAATACTTATTAATATAATAAAAACGATATCAAAAATTTATTTATAAAATTCTATAATTTAAAAAAAATATATTATTTCCACGAGTTATTTTTAAATTGAACCCAAGTTAATACTAAAGTAGCACTACCGTACCAAAGAGTTGTCTCCATGGTGTGAAAAGAATTTTCTTCTTTGGTTTTCTATTATATGTCATTAAAATAAATTGGATACAGGACATTTAGAACAAATTGTATTTTAATTTTAATTTATTTAAAAATAACATAAAATAATCAAATGATGTGATATTGAATTTTATTATTTGATTGGACAAGGATACCGGAGTATTCACCTAAAATTAATTATAATTGTGAAAAATATTTCTTCCTTGGCATTTTATTATATCTTTTTTAATTTTATCCTTTTCACTCTATTAATAACTATTACTTTTTAAAAATTCTTGAGAATTTATCTTTTTCATACAAATAATTCTTTAATATAATGTGAAAGTTAAACAAAGATATGGAATTGTTTTGATTTGTTTCAGTACACATGCAATCAGTGCATGGATAAAGAATCGTCTGTTGACTAGTTGCGGAAAGTAATACTTAATTTATTCCCTTTACCGATTTTCGATAGCGACTCAAATATTCTTCACTTTCTCCCTTTTTATTTCCCAACAAGCCTTAATTTTATTCCCTTTAAAGTTTAAAACCTCTATATAATGCATGCCACATTTAGCTTATCTCATCAACACATATCATACAAAAACTTCAATTAAAGCTATACACATTCCTCACATATTAACATTTGTATCACAATATGGAGAGAGTAACAAAGATGGTTTCAGAGAGGCCAGTGGTAATATTCAGCAAGAGTTCTTGCTGCATGAGTCATACCATAAAGACACTTTTTTGTGACTTTGGTGTGAATCCAGCAGTTTATGAACTTGATGAGATATCAAGAGGGAGAGAGATTGAACAAGCACTTTCAAGACTTGGTTCTTCTCCATCTGTTCCAACTGTTTTCATTGGTGGTGAGCTTGTTGGTGGAGCCAATCAAGTCATGAGTCTTCATCTTAATCGCTCTTTGATTCCAATGCTTAAAAAAGCTGGAGCTCTTTGGGTTTAATTTCATCATTCATCCACGAGTCACTCAATATAATAGAGAAAGAAAGAGAGGCAGAATATACATAAGATGAGTTCAATATTATAGAGTTTATAGCTCTAGGTAATAGTGTTATAAGTCTAACTTAAATGATAGATTTTGGGTGCTTTAAGGATAAGGGTTTTGTACCGCCACTGTACTGCATTGGGAATCAAGTCTGTTTAGCCTTCCTTTTTTGGGGCTAAATGTGAATTTTTTTTTGAATAACCATTTTTTTAAAAAAAATTTCAAAAATAACAAACTTTTCAAAAAAATTACAAAAATGTCATTTTTTTTTAAAAAACACACGTTGTCGCCAGGGGGGGTGGCGACAACACTGGGCCTGCAATGCAGTCGCCAGTGGGCCTGGCGCCCATGTGTTAATTTTAGGTGTTGTCGCCACCCCCCCTGGCGACAACACCTCCCCTTATTTTTTTTTTTTGTAATTTTTTTTCTTTAACATTAATTTCACTTAAATTTTTTCAGTATTTTTTTTTTAATAACTACAATTTTGTAATAATTTTGTGTAGTAATTTTCAATATTTTTCAATCTTAGTTTCATTATTTCCACCTAATTTTTTTAATTATTTCCTCTTAATTTTATTCATTGTTTCCTCATAATTATTTCTTTCAATATTAATGTAATTTTTTTCATTATTTCCTCTTAATTTTTTTTCAATATTAATGTAATTTTTTTCATTATTTCCTCTTAATTTTTTTATGGTATTATATTTTAGGTAATTTTTTAGTTTCAAAATTAATGTTTTCGGTACTATTTTCTCTTAAATCTTTGTAAATTTTGTTGGTTCCAAATATGTTCTCCATGGTAATATTTGGTAATTTCTTTCAATATGTACCATGATCTTTTTTTTATTTAGTAATTTTTTTTTTGTGTTGTAACCCATAAAATTTAAAAAAAAAAAGTTCATTTCATTGAAAAAGTAAATTACATACATCAAGGAAACTAATAACTATGTTGTGGAACTAGATCCACGATTGGGACATTTGGTCCTATTATGTCCTACCTCACGACATATACTACACTTCCTCTGCATTTTTTCAGTTACGTCCATCTCGGTTCTAATACGCCTGCTGTTTGGTCGACCGCTTTTATTCCGACGCATTAAATCGTTATGCCAAACTGTTTCCCCCTCGTACACAGGCCAATATGCTTCCATTGCTACCACCGGGAAGTAATTGTCGTATACGTTGAGCAACGTTGAAACCTTGTAAATTTCTGATACCAAAGATAATGCATCAAAGTGAGTATGTGAACATGCTGCAAGGACATGGGAGCAAGGCATGCGAAATGCTTGAAATTGGCCACAGTCGCACCAACGATCTGGGATATTGACGCGATACTGTTGTCGTGGAAGTCCCTGATTGTGGTCAATTGTTTCCTTTACACTGAAGGTGTGGCCATGACGGTCGAACTCGGTCACCCGATGAGTGTTACCCTTGGCAGATTCCTGTTGTATATATTTCATGCAGACGTCACTATATACCTGTTGTGTTTGTAACACTGAATTCCACCTCTTGCCTCGTGTGGCGAACAAAGTTGCCATCCGAAAATACGTAGCACTAACAATGGCAGTTACAGGTAGGTTTCGTATGCCTTTGAAAACCCCGTTCATTGATTCCACAAGATTTGTAGTCATGTGGCCCCACCTAGCCCCATCGTCGTATGACCTAGTCCATCTTGCTCTATCAATGCTGTCAATCCACCTCCCTGCATCTGGATTTGTCAACGCTATTTCTCGGCGGTAGTATTGAAATCCAGGTTGGTTTAAGGCATACCCCGCGTTCACCAAGTGGTTCTTCAAAAATTTATCCTTGATCTCTCTCATAAAATTCTGTGCTATGTGCCTAATACAGTAGACATGCTTAGACGGAGGGTTGTGCCAACCATTTGCCGGATTGTTGTATGCGCTTTCAATAGAAGCGTGCCTGTCAGAAATCAAACAAAGATTAGGTTGTGGAGCGACTCTAGCTCGGAGATTCTTCAGAAAGAAACCCCAAGCAGCAGCTGTTTCGCCTTCTACCAAAGCAAATGCTATTGGAAAAATGTTGCTATTTCCATCCTGCGCGACCGCCATCAACAAAGTTCCCTTGTATTTCCCATACAGCCACGTTCCATCAATTTGAATAATCGGCTTGCAAAAACCAAAACCGACGATGCATGGTTGAAACGCCCATAATAGTCTATGGAAGATTCCATTACCTTCGAGAGGGGTTCCGTCCTGGGACTGTGCCGGCAGTGTCTCCAATATACTAACAGTCCCAGGTGAATACAATTGCAGTGCAGCCAGGTAGCGAGGAAGTTGTTGGTACGATTCCTCCCAGTTGCCGTAGACTCTTTCAATTGCTTTCTGTTTCGCCAACCAAGCCTTTCTGTACGAAGGTCTGTATTTGAACACAGAAACGCAATGAGAAATAATTGTCTTCACCTTCAGGGATGGGTCAGTTTCGACCAGAGGAATGATGGTATGGCATATCATGTCATGACTGAGTTTTCGATGATCTTGCGCCATGTTAGTGGTGACGCAGGTGTGGGCTTGAGATATCGAACGTATCACCCACGCGTTAAACTTCTTTCTGAATGATGCCTTCAGCATGTATCCACATTCCGGGTTTTTGCATGCAATAGTGACTCTCTCTGGATTTGATCGATCGGCTTTAAAATCAACACAATTTGCTAAGTGCCAATTTTTTATAGCCAACAGACAATCATCCTTCGAACGAAACGTGTCACCCTCTTTCAACTCCTCGCTTGACCTCATGTATGGATTGTAGAACATATCGGACGATGGCTCGTCCTCTCCTAAATTAAGCGTTGTGAAATGTGCCGGAGGTGAATATGCATGTGTATCCGGTACTGGATCCGGTACTGGAACTTCTTCGTCACCTTCATCTCCGGATTCACGATTCACCAACTCATCAACAACATCTTCTATATCAGTTTCTTCGTCAATGACATGCTCGGGTTGTTGTTCGTCATCAACAACAGGATCAATAACTTGTGACTGAATATTTTGCGAAGGAGCATTTTGTTCAACCACTACGTACAGTTCCAGATAATCATAACCAAAATACTCATGGGTGAGGAGCATGTTTTGGACCTCTAAGTCAGTTGTTATCTCTGATTGACAAAACATGACTGAGTTGTTAGGTTGAAGAAGGGGTTGTCGGTAAAATATCTGAGACACTGGTTCTCTTATTTTGGATTCGATTTTCCTTTTTAGATAAGAGAAATCTGATTGTCTATTTAGAGCAAAACGTGTTGAGTTTGTGTTTCTAAATAGAAAACCGTTTGTGTCGCAGTGGTATGTCTCACCATTCATATGAACACGAACTTTGAACTGCGAGGTGGATGCCATAATTTTGAAATGTGTTTGTGAAAGAAGCAATGTGAGAATTGTGTTGTGTTGCAAAAGGAAGAAATGTTTGGGAAAGTTGTGATGGTTGTAAAAAATAGTATGTGAAGTAGTTCCTATATATCATGCAAGAAATCTTACACAAGGGTAATGCATGCAAGAAATGAAGCAATAATTCTGCAGAAGATAGTAACTTTGACATGACTAATGCATGTCACAAGAGATTCTCGTGCCCACCTCTTACACAAGAGTCATGCATGCAATAAATGAGGCAATAATTCTGCAGAAGATAGTAACTTTGACATGACTAATGCATGCCACAAGAGATTCTCGTCCCCACCTCTTACACAAGGGTAATGCATGCAAGAAATGAAGCAATAATTCTGCAGAAGATAGTAACTTTGACATGACTAATGCATGTCACAAGAGATTCTCGTGCCCACCTCTTACACAAGAGTCATGCATGCAATAAATGAGGCAATAATTATGCAGAAGATAGTAACTTTGACATGACTAATGCATGCCACAAGAGATTCTCGTCCCCACCTCTTACACAGGGGTCATGCATGCAATGAATGAGGCAATAATTCTGCACAAGATAGTAACTTTGACATGACTAATGCATGCCACAAAAGATAGGGCTGCATGCATGAAGATAGGGGGAATCGTTGCAGGAATCTATCAGGAATCGTTTCAGGAATCATTACAGGCGCATGCTAGTGTACAGGAACTCGTTTCGGACGCATGCGAAGGACAGAAAACAGATGGGGACCATGTGGGGCCCTGAATTTTATTCTACAAAATTATTGTTTATGTTTTTCCCTTGTAAATGAAACCCTAATTGTCCCTCTATAAATTAGGGTTTCTTGTGTGCATCAGTACAGACACGAAAAAATGAGATCTCGAATAAGGCCAGATGGCACGCACCGGACTACTGATCCTCCGCCACCTGTAAGGCGTTTGGACTATCAACCTCCCATTGTCCGAAGGAACGGTTACGTTATTTTTTCTGCCGTCAAACCTCCCATGCAGGTAATGTTTTGGAACATTCATTCCATGGATCAGCTTAAGAGAACTCTTCTCAGGTTTTTGGAGGGAGAGTGGAGTCCAGGCGAACAAATCAGATCTATCAAGAGACTTAGAACAAGGGGAGGTGTTTTTCTTGAAAGACAGCGTTGGTGGGAGACAATGGAGGACGACATTCAATGCACTCGAATGATGGAGGACAGAGAAGACATTGTCCTAACCGTTGTAATATCCTAGACGTTACAGTTTCTTTATTATTTCAGCTACTTCTGTACCGTCCAATTAAATGCTCTGAGCATATATTAATGAAATGTTTTTTTAAGATTACAAAGTTTCCAATTAGTATTTAAGTTATTAAAAATTAGTATTTAAGTTATTAAAAATTAGCAAAATAAAGGTGTTTCACCGATTATAAATAAAGGTGTGTGTGTGTGTGTGGAGTTGAAGTACCAACTCTTTCTTCATTCTTACTGCAAACACTGAAAATGAACTCAGTTTGGGCTGTCGTTTTTTTTGAGGAAGGTAGTCACATGCGTGTCTGCCTTAACCCCCATTGGAATTTCCAGAGAATTGTTAGAGCCATCAACACCGGGTTTCGTCAACTAGATGGTCCGACCAGAAAAGTTAAACAGATAGATTACCGTTGTCCATACATTACGTTGACGGATAATAATCCAGAAGGCACCTACATGTATTATTGGGACCGCGTGAAAGACGATGTGGACGTGGATCTAATGTTTTGGACACATAGTGGAGAGGTTAACCGAGGCGTTGAAGATCCACTTGTTCTTGCAGTGATACTCGAGTAGTTTAGATTAAGTGTTGTTGTGTTTGTTGCAATGATCGAGCGTGTACTACAAGTTGTTATGTGTTATTTTCTTAGATGTTTTTAGTTTCTGTGCTGGTTATTGTCAATGTACCTTTTTAATTAATGAATGAATTAATGTTTTCCATAACATATATATATCTGCGCTATTTTAATATAAAAGTCTCAAAAGCTATTATAGTTGTATGTTTTAAATGAATTCACACTAATGATAATGCATGTCACAAATTATGATATGGAATTAAAATCTATTATAACATAACATTTTCAAAATGTAACATAAATATGAAGAGACCAGACTAATGCACGCCATAAGAGAACCTCGTCCCCACCTATTACACAAGGCTAATGCATGCAAGAAATGAACCAATAATTCTGCACAAGTCACTGTATATGACGTGACAAGACTCTGCAGGGAATCTCGTCCCCACCACCGACATGAAGTGACAAGACTCTGCAGGGAATCTGGTCCCCACCACAGACTTGACGGGACAAGGCTCTGCAGGGAATCTCGTCCCCACCACAGACATAAAGTGACAAGACTCTGCAGGGAATCTCGTCCCCACCACCGACATGAAGTGACAAGACTCTGCAGGGAATCTCGTAATAACCTATGCATTTTGGCTATAAATATGTTCCCAAACTTGTTCATTTTCTTCATCACCTCTTATACTATCATCAGAGCAACTTAGCATCAGAGCAACTTTGTGTTTCATCATCAACAAACATGTCTCTCCTAACTATGGGTCAAGAGCACCGAGGCACCATTGCAAACATTGCGACCTATGTAAGTTTTAGTAAACACTTAATTTTTTTTACTTAAATTTACTAATTTCAAATACTTATGGGAGGTGTTTTTTTTATAGGATGTCACGAGATTTAGGACCCGTGCTGGTAAGATGATTGCTCCTGACCCTTTGATTGTGGACTACGTTAAACGTGCGGGATTTGGTGAGGTAATGAACTTAACACATACCTCAGTTGATATGAAGTTTATATTAGCATTGTGTGAGCGTTGGAGGCCTGAGACTCATACTTTTCACCTTCCAATGGGTGAATGTACCGTCACTCTAGAGGACGTGTACATGTTGTTGGGTCTCAGAACAAATGGAAAGGCAGTGTATGGAAATGTCCAACAACCAAACGCCCTATGCGTCGAATTGTTGGGTGTGGATTTAATAGAGGGTGAGGGGCAACAAAGGGGTAGGGGACAAGGTATAAAGCTTGCTGGCCTTCAGGAAGCTTATGTTGGGATTCAATTGGATCAGTTTTCTGACGAAGAAACTATACTGCGGAAAACTAGGATGTATATTATGTTGTTGTTTGGTAGGTTTCTATTTCCCGAAGGCACGGGAAATAGTGTTAATTTTATGTACTTGTGTTTACTTGGGGACATTGATGCAATAAAGACATATAGCTGGGGTTCGGCTGTGTTGGCATACCTATATAGTTCCTTATGCAAATGTGCAAAAAAGGATGTTTGTACATTTAGTGGATGTGCATTCTTGCTACAAACATGGGCATGGTGGAGGATGCCGATATTGGCCCCTGCAAATCCAAACAGTTACGCCTTCCCTTACGCTTCAAGGTAACGTTTGGATCTTATTTTAATTATTGCTTTTTATTCCATCATCATTGTAACTATATTGATTTATATCTTTTAATGTGTTTAGGTTCAATGCACTCGGAATGGATTGGTCCAAAACGCCTGATTCCAAAATCATTTTCTACCGCCAGTTATTAGATCGACTAGGACCCCAAGAAGTAATACCTCTAAAAATGTCCATTTTCTAAATATATTTTTAAAAATAACTATATTCTATATTCTGAAATTAATATTATTTGCTTTGCAGTTTATTTGGCGTCCTTACTTGGAATTGGACCACGTACCCGACCTTGACGAGGCGGCTATTTGGACAGCAAAATCACCCATCATACGGTTCACCACTGTGGAGATGCACCCGAGTGACCGTGTGAAGCTCCAATTCGGCATGCATCAAGGTATCCCTGACCCACCTGAGCCTGACTGTTTGGGACGTTGGCATCTTGCGAAGGTTAGCGAACAGTGGTACGTACAAAATTACAAGTCCTTTGCCATAGAGCAGCGTAAAATATGGGCTCGTCGATCAAAAACGGTTCTAGAATTTCCTGTGGCGCCGGGAGAAATGAAGCCAACTGTTGAGTATGTAAACTGGTACAGGACCGTCACAAATCCAGAAATGATTGTGTCTGCCCCTTTCTATTTAGCTGACCCGCGAGCACAACCTCCATATTTTGGAGGACAACAACAACCACCACCAAATTACCACCAACAACAACAACACCCACCGCCACCAAATTACCAACAACAACAACAACCACCACCAAATTACCAACAACAACATTACCCACAACAACACCAACAACAACAACAACAACAAAGTTACCACCAACAACCAATGCAACCACAAACACCTTTTTACCAACAACATTCCCAACAACTCCACCCGTTTTTTTCATCCCAAACTCAACCACAAAATCAACAATTCCATGCAGGGAGCTCTTCTAGATCACATTTTCAGGAATTCCATGCGGGGGGCTCTTCAAGATCACCACCAATGACCCCCGACATGGGCATAGAAGAAGAATACCCGCAATACACCACATTCGACCAACACACATCACAGTACCCCAGCCAACAATTTGACTTCAACACACCGCCACAACCATTGTATTTTAACCAAACCGGATCCACCACCGACTTCCAAAACTTCCAGGCTGCACCCACTAGGAGAAATTTTAACCCGCCTAGACACAGCTTCGACAGCGCCGCGGGCACCCGCCTATCATATGGAGGGAATTCTATAGGTCAAGATGTTGAAGACCCAGGTTTCATTCAGGGACCGTCGACTATGGCACAAGACGTACCAAATAGAGGGGGCGTCGTCGCGGGAATAGGGGGGCATTACCAACTCGTGACCCATCTACACGACCCATTCGACAACCTCAGTGTGGATCGTACCATGGTCCACGTGGCGCGCAATAAGATTTTTATTTGTATCTTGAATGTATTTTGTAATGTTTTTAATTATAATGTATTTGTATCGTTAATGTTTTTTGAAATGTCTTTAATTTTAATGTATTTCTATCGTCAATGTATCGTTATTGTATCTTAATATATAATTATTTTAACGAATGTCCAACTTATATTTTAATGTATTTAATATTTTTTAAAATAATATTATTTTTTTTCAATATTATATAATCTTAAAATTTATTTTATAATATAAATATAACATTGTTTTACTAACCAACTTCACAACTATATTAACCACAAAAATATAAGTTATTGATTAATTATTTTACTTATAATTCATTAACTACTTCCACTACTTCATTGACCAATAAAATATATATTATTAACCATGTTCAGAAACTAAATTATAAATAAGTTAATTAACATTTATATTCCAAAAATAATTTTAACAAGATAGATAAAAAAAACAATATAAAAAATTTATTGAAAAATTGTTGTTAAAAAAAAACTAAAAAAAAAACTAACAAAAATTATTAAAACATTGTAGTTATTAAAAAAAAAATACTGAAAAAAATTAGGAGGACAATATGTTAAAGAAAAAAAAATTACAAAAAAAAAAAAGAAAAAAAAAATAAAGGGGGGGTGTTGTCGCCAGGGGGGGTGGCGACAACACCTAAAATTAACACATGGGCGCCAGGCCCACTGGCGACTGCATTGCAGGCCCAGTGTTGTCGCCACCCCCCCTGGCGACAACGTGTGTTTTTTAAAAAAAAAATGACATTTTTGTAATTTTTTTGAAAAGTTTGTTATTTTTGAAATTTTTTTTAAAAAAATGGTTATTCAAAAAAAAAATTCGCTAAATGTAATGTTTTTGATGTAATATATTATCTTTTGATAGTTGCGATAACTATAAATTGTTTGGATGGATCATAGATGAGTTTTTTTTTTTTTTTTGTATTAATGTTTTTTGGGATATTAGTGTTATATATGTGAAATTCATTAATTTAATAACTTGTTTACCTGAGAAAAAAAATGAAGAAGACCCGATCAGTCATTTGATGAGTTGAGGGACACCTTGGAATGTAACAAAAATTCTAGAGTTTAAGTCTGGTTTAAAATAGGCTAAAATGCATTTTGGTCACTCTATTTATGTTTTTAAACATCATTCACGCATAGGTCAATAATATGAGTTATGAGTTTCTTGGGTATAAAATTGGCCTTTGTTTTAACTATAGGTCAGTAATATGCTTATCTATTCAATTATTAATATTACTTCATGTTTCCCTCATTCGTATCTTGTCGGTTTCAGTGCCATGAGATCAATGTATGTTCTAATAACTGATATTTCGGTCTATTAACCAACACAAAGCATTAAGTTCCAACAATTATAAAGCAGAAAGACTCCACACCGATCCTACAAAGTGCGTGCAAATAGTGAACATTACCCTATGTCTAGGTATTAATATCCAATAGATGATAATTTTCAATCTATTAATGACAAGCACCTTTGTATTTTCAATTCACACTATGAAAATAAGTTTTAGGTAGAAAATATAAATTAAATATTAAGTTTAAGAGTCATCAATATTAAAGCTTGAGTAGAATTACATAAAACACATGACCTATTTAATACATAAATATAAGAGCTACTTCTAACGCCTAACGGAGAGTTTTTTAGATACGCTTACTGAGCGTAGTTAGCCGTTAATCCCGCGAAGCTGTGGTTGAAGTTTTTATGCCTTTCACTTGAGCAGCGTTTCTGCCTTCAAGCTCCTTCTCTTATTCTTTTGTTGTAGATCAAGGTGAACCTACTCAAATTCTGTACTACCTCGCAATGATAAATTCCATTATGAGGTATCTCACTAGTACATCACTTACGATTTTATGGCACCTCAAAGGGGATGATTGTGCTTTAGATGGATATTGTTATTGTGATTTCTATGGCTTTCATTTGAATCTGAAATGTACAGGTGGTTTCCCGCTTTTCGTTAATGTCAAATGTCGAGAAATATACTCTCAAGGGAATTAGACTATATTCTCTTTATAAGTGAAGAGTTAACAACTCCGATCTCTTCTTAATTTTTTATGGTTTAACCACCTCTTAGAGATATGTGTTGTCATCATTAAAAATGGACACATATGTCGTTTAACTTCTATCTTCTAGGTATTTATTGTTCAATTACTATGAGTAAGAGTAGCTAATTTCTCTTTTGACAAGGTTAAATTTGGTAGTTTGAATATCATGTATCAACCTTGACCATATTGTTTTATGTAAATTTAAATATGCTTTAATATTGATGAATTTCCTCATGCATAATGTTTGTCTTAGAGCATCTAACTCGAACTTGTTTTCATGATTTTGGAATGATAACAAGAAATACCTTTCATCATTAGATCCATAATACTAATATGCTAGAAGCTAAAGTCAAGAGATAGATTTAGATCGATCATCCACATCTACTATGAATTTGAATGTTATCATATTGGTTGATAGGCTGAAAGATCATTTATTAGGTAATATGATTGATTTCACGATGTTGATTTAGAGATAAAGAATGAGCACAGAGCGATATATGGTAATCACTACTACAAATAATACATTTCATGACGAAGCTTTCACGTCATCCAGAAAAAAAACGAGGTATTATGCCTAGGCGCGCCATGTTTTATTTTTGTATAATAATAAAAACAATATATTCCCTAGGCTGTTAAGAAAAACGAACGTATAAAAATATCAGTACACGCTCCGAATCTCAACAATTGCAGTTTATGTTTTCATTAGTTTATAAGTGTAAACTAAAGAAACTAACCCTTCAGTATTTCTTTATAACTGATGGATCAAATAATCATATTTTGCTATAAAAGCACTCGTCAAAAAGATTTGAACCTAATCCATAGTTATATGAAGTCGCCTCAAACTCGCATGCATCATTCTTTAGCATGGATTGTGGAACAGAAAAATCTTCAATGTTCTTCTATCTAGAACAAAACATTTTTTCTGCCCTTGTAATCTATCTCACATAACGATGTTGATTTTGTTGTTGTATTTTTGCTCATTTGATAGACTACAAGTGCAAAAAATCATTCTTGCTTCAAGTTACACAAAGAAGAGTGCTCAACCTTTGAAATGTTAAACAAAGAAGGGTTCTTAACTGCAAATATTTGTTGTAATAACTGCAAATATTGTTGAAAATAATTTACCTTAATATTTTATGTAAACAATGTAATATTTAAAATTAACAAAAGTAGAATTATTCACCTCAATTTTTATCCAAAACTAAGGTGATAGTTTAAATGAGATGACGAGTTACCTCGGTTTTATAGTTAACTGAGGAGTGTAATAATTATACTTTAATATATAAACACTCGTTAAACAAATTTTATCCTAATTCTTAATAATATGAATCATCCCCAAAGAGAGAAAATATTTACCACCATTATAACATAGCTCTGGGATGGATTGTAGGTACAGAAAATAAATATTCTCATGGTGGGAACATATAACTTATTAAAAGTTAGATAAGTTAAGGAGTATTTTTTGCATATGCAACATAAAGGTATGCAACAAAACTTGGATTCCACCAAAGATCTGTATCATCTTGCATAAGACATCTAACATCTAAATCTTTATATCATCGAAGATTTGTTGTTTACAATATATTTTTAATATTATGTCAAGACAATGTTACAAAAAAATGTGCATTCACCTAGGTGGTTTTACATGTCCGAGGTGATGTTTAAGCATTTTTTTCTATATTTTTTTCACCGGCCTTAACAAATCTTTGTCGTTCATTTAATGTTTATCAACGCTTAAGACGCTTCCATTAGTGATCCACGTGAAACGTAAGGGATATCCATTATAAAAATATGCTGAATATTGAAAATCTAACCTAAACAAAAGAAATATAGCGCTTGAAACCTAACGACGCTTGGAAAATTTCTCTCTGATGGATTGCAAGAGTAGAAAATTTTATAGGTTCAAGGTTTTTCTTCTTAAATATTTATTCCAACCGAAAATGATTTGATATTTGATATTAATTATCTTTCCCTATTTTTTCCATTAGAAACAAAAGATTTTCCCCAAGATTCAATAGTTAGAAGATTTAAAGTCTAAATCTAGGAGGAATTTGATTTCTATCTCGACCCTAGGGAATTTGATTTTTAACTTTAACTCTATAGAATTTTACTTTTATTTTAATTTTAATATTCTATGTAAACAATGTAATATTTTGGGTAAACAGTGTAATATTCTCGACAAACAATATAACAAATTTAAAAAAACTAAAAAAAATAACCATACCCCTTAATTTTTTATTAAACCGATATAAAAGAGACGCTAGTTTTGTAAATATTAAGAATGCATCTGCTGGAGTTCGAACCCATGTGCATATAACTATACCCTTCGGTTTTCGAATCACCGAAGTGTTAAGTGGATACTTTTGATGACGCCCTTACGTACCTTAATGCCTTAGTCGAGGTAAAACATATTTCGCGTCTGAGTTTAAAAGCATTATTTGTTGTAGTGAATATTAATTGCTTATTACAACTACATATTACTAATCATGATAGTACATAAATACTTGAAAATGAAATCTAATCCCAACAAGCTCTCTCATCTGTCAAAACTCAAATTTTATTTACTATAATTTTAATATTAAATTCTCAACACAAACAAACTTGTAAAGTCGATTAATTAGGAAACCTTTCTTAATAAGAGTTTATATCATCACACATGTAAATAATCGCTTCATGTTTCAAACTCAAATAATTTCTACAATTCATTTGACTTAGAACAACTCTTTTTCTCAATAAAATATGAATAAAAAAGGACAATTGAATGCACATCCTTTTCATCTCCGGATGATCAAATGCAAAGTGTACACTTTGTTCGAATTGATGATTCGTATTTCACCAAAAATTACCTAATAAAATTTGGATTAAAAAGGACAATTGAATGCACATCCTTTTGTCCTCGAGTAATCGAACACAAAGTGTGCACTTTGTTCCAGCTGATTACTCGTAATCTGCAAAGATGATTTTCATAATTCAAACATGGATGAAAAAGTACAATTGGATGTACATCCTTTTGATCCCCGAGTAAACGTACACTAAGTGTACACTTTGTTCTAACCGACTATTCGTAGTCTGCAAAGATGATTTTCATAATTCAAATTTGGATGAAAAAGGACAATTGGATTCACATCCTTTTGATCCTCGAATAATAGGACTTGAGGCGTACGCCTTAGTCCAATCGAACAACCTCCTTCCGCCTAAAAACCACTTCAACTAATCAAATCAACTTTTTCAGTCCTAGCGCAAACACAAAACCTTTTCACAAATGAACAATGTTTTATCCATTCTAACACGATACAAACAAATGCTTCAACCTCCAACACGTGAGCAACATACCATGTTTAACTGCTAGAATGCGATTTCAACATCGTTTACTAAAATCAACCCCTCAACACTCATTTTCTACTAAGAACTACGTAGCTTTGAGTTTCCCATCACACCTGGGAATATTTATGAGCGAGATTCAACGTCTCGTCAAGCATCCTAATAAAAAAAATCTATTTTTAGCCATTTCTTTATCTTTTAAAACATATGTCTTAATAAGTAGGAGAAATAAATATCTTAAGCTAACATTTCTATTCGCGAAACTAACTTAATGGTTCTCATTAAGTACAACAAATATGAGGGGTGCTAATACTTTCCTCTTGCATAATCGACTCCCAAACCCGAATTTGATTGCGACGACCATATTTTCATTCTTTTAGGGTTTTGTCGACATTTTCTCTTTCCTTATGAAATAAATAAACTTCTGTAGCGACTCTGTTGTATTTCAAGCGTTCGTGAGCTCGAATATTTTTCGCGACACGACAAGAAATATGTCACATGAAGTACTGTGTCTCCATTTGTCATTTCTCCCAAGGCTTAGTCTTTTCAATTTCTATGGGATAATTTTTCTCTTTCCCTTCCACTTGTATTCTCTTTTTCTTTTTAGAAAATAAATTCAGAAATAACAATGTACCCAATTCTCAATTTTCATGCCTCGTCCTCAACTCACCCCATTCAACATTTCTCTAGTCCTTTCAACTTTAAGGTGAAAAGCTCTATAACAACATGACTCTTCTTTTTAGGGGTGGTAAAACGGGTCTGATCCATCGGGCATGTTTGTTTTGCTTGCACGTTCTTGCGGGACAGTTCAAGGTTTTAAGCCCGCACCTTCTAAAATGACCGACCCACTCCGCCCCATTTTTTGCGGGCTTATGCAGACGCATGCATTAATATGACATTTTGTAATTTTTAGGCTTAAAAGGTGCAATTTTCGTGTATCAGCCCCAACACTCATTCTTTTTTGCGAGGCGAGGTAAAGGTTCAGGCTCACGCCCTCATCAAAGCCCGCCCCGCCCTGCCTCTTTTTTTGCAGGCTTTTGCATAACAACCCTAAACAGGATTGGCGGACCCGTTAGCCACCCCTTCATCATTCTCATACTTTCCTCGTAACCTATTCACATAAATAAACTATAAACAAAAAATAAATTAATGGGATGGTTCCCGACCCTGTTTTCATGCAATCGTGCTCCACTAGTCATCTCCTCTCTTCTCTCAATTTTAGCATTGTTTTAAAACACCTTCTGTATTTTCTTTAAGAATTTTAATTTTTATTAACTAAGGGGGATCTTTGACAAAACTGAAATATCGTTAGTGTCAATCTCAATAACGTCAAATGGTTTTCAATTATAGCAGTATTTTATTTTGAACTAAAGTATGATACCATCTTAGAACTGTGGTTTGGTCAAATACAACCATATAAAAGCGACTTTTAAGATAATGATTGCTCTCATTTATAAACACATGTTCAGATTGTCTGATATGGTATTTTTAATATGTATATAAATTGTAAGTCCAATGATAAATTATGCTAAATTTAATATGTTGAAAAATAAGATTAAATAATAACTGAAAAATAAAAAATTAACATTTTATACTATATCAAATTTATTCCACCATTAAACCTTTGTCAAAAAGGTTGTTATTAGAATCACCCATAAAAATCACCCATAAAAACAAAATGGAATATAATATTACTATATACAATATATCTATGAAGACAATAACATGTATAGCGTATGTGATTCTGGTGCAAGCTGTGTGTTGTAATTTGCTTAAAAAAATCTACATAGAATAAATGTACTGTAACATGATTCTTTTTTATCTCATCACGGAATGGAATAGTTAGGTATACGGAGATAAGGTGTGTGGCCTCCTCGTGTTGTTAGATGGAGACTGTTGAAATGCCTCCAACATTGTCTGTTTTCCGAATATAACGGTATGGACGAATTTGTAATCCACCCAAGCAGTATGCATTTATTCTATCGATCTGTGCATGCATATTTATTTGACCTTTAGTTTTTGAAAAGTAGTTTACCTTTTGTTAACTGAGTGCAAGAATCTCATATTCCTGAAAGTTAATTAAGAAAAGAAAAATGTGAAAAATGAGGAATAATTTTTATATTTATTTTTTTAAAATCTTAATTTTCGGCGTTGCGAACAATAATTTAAGAGCATCATTGCTACCGTTCATCAGCGAAATTCTGTTTAAAGTTAAAATCAAATTCTATATGACCGGCTTCAACTCAAAAATTGACCGGCTTCAATAAAAAATTATTAACATCTAGTACGATTTATACATCCAACATTGAGAAGAGAAATAGGAAATAACTAATTTAAATCAATCATGTGGTCGATAATGGACCACACTATTATTGGTATTTATGATGATTTTTCACACTATTTTCAATCACTGCAACAAATATTATATCTTGTAACAAAAAAATTTATCTCATATAAACAAACAATCGAGGTAAAGCCTATTCTATATAAGAGATATTTATTTAAAATTATTTTTTATTTAAAAATGTATTTCTTATATTCCTTTAAAGTGTGTTTGGATGAAATATTTTAATAAGGTAATGTAATGTTTTGAGAAAATTTAAAATGATTTGCACAAAATTTATTGTTTGGATACAAAAATGAAGAATTGTTAAAATGATGGAAATTTATGGAGTATTTTATTTAAGTTAAATTTAGTCATTTTGAAATGACACCAAAAACCAAAGAATTTGAAATTCCTCTCATACTCCATAGAATGTATTTGCTACTATTATTTTTTCAAATTTTGCAAATTGATCCTCATATTTTTCAAAATTACAAAATTGACCCCAACAATTTTCAAAAAATTGTAAATTGGTCCTTAATAATTTTTAAATTTACAATTTGGTCCTTCAAATTTTTAAAAGTTGCAAATTGATCCCTACTTTTCAATTTTTTAATTTGGTCCAAAAATTTTAAATTTTATAAAAAATGACCCCAAAAATTTAACAATAAATTATCTTAATACTCCATCTAAACAAAATAATTTTAAAATGAATTAATTTCAATTGAATCATTTAAATTGCTTTGAATTTTAAATTCCTTAAAAATTTTCAATTACCTCATCCAAACACACTCTTATTATCAGGAAAATCAACGGAAAAAATTCTTAAAAGACAAATTTTGTTTCCCAATACTAGGGGTGTTAATTGGTTCGGGCAAAACCGAACCAAACCAGAATCCAAACCAAACCATAATGTTTGGTTCAAATTTTTTTTAGTACGGAAAAAACCCGAACCAAAGCAACGAAATCCGTTGTTAATTGGTTAGAGTATCGGATTTCTAAAACTCTACACGCAGACCCGTCTACCCGAACCAACCATAACTAATTTGTACAATTTATATCATAATTATCATAGAAACTTAACTAGTATAAAGTATTCAACTTCAAGAAGAAAAAAAATGAAATTTCATTTGTGACATTCATAATCTATACGGAGAAACGAAAAAATTAGGGATTTTATATTATTAATGAAATTTAGTTGATGTAAATTAGATATTTTTCTAAAAAATTTGTGCACATTTGTTATGAGTGTATCCGATCAATCCAAACTAACCCGTTATTTATCGGTTTAGTAGGGATGGAAAGCATACCCAAATCCGCGGGGCCTACCCGCATCCGAACCTGAGTTAATGGGTGAAAACCCGAGTTGACTAGGTTTGGGTTCGGGTGTCACCCGATATATATATATATATATATATATATATATATATATATATATATATATATATATATATATATATATATATATATATATATATATATATATAGGGAGCATATCCAGTGAGAACTGATATCTTTTGTGAGAAACGAGAACTATCGATATCAACCATTTGATTTGATTAATGCTCAAGATTTAATAATTCCATATAAAGAGCACTTTATAGAATCTTTTTCTATTATTGTTAAGATTTAAAATTTTCATAAAAATTGAATCTTACCAAAAATATTATTCTATATGCTATTTAATTTTATAGTACATTTTATTTTCAAACTCTCTTGATTCTTTAAATTTGTTAAAAAAAATCATCTTCTATATTTTTTTATTGTTAGGGAGTTTTGATATTATTTATTTTATTAAATGTAATACCCGGTATTATAATTGTTCAATTACCAATTCTAAATTAAATTGAGATGAGTAATGGATAAATATGATACACATTCTTACTAATAGGTTTATCACTTAAACCATGTCAATTAGTGAGAATGAGGGTATTATGGACATTTCCCACTTAAATAAAGAATTAAGACTTGTTTGGTTTTTATGTTTCTAACCATTTTGGAAACAAAAACCAGAATTTTGTGAGGAAGAGAAAGAAGGAAGCGTGGAAAGAGAGGGAGAGGAAGAAGAGTCCCAAAACCTAGTCCAAGCTTCATCTTTGCATGCAACAGATTCTGTTCCAATTTTTGTTCCTATCTTCATCTTGCTTCAGCATCTTCATCTTCATCCACTGATTTCCTGCTCTGAGGTGAGTTCATAGTTAGTGAACTTGGGGTTTTGCATGTGAGGGTTCAATTGGGATTTTGGGAATGTGAGTGATACATGAATCAATCCTGCTAAAACATGTTTAATCTGATGTAATCCTTACCTGCTGATGTTTCTATTTATGTTTGTATATCATGTTTTCGTTGGAACTGAGTTGGGTAGATAGGGGATTCATCATGAAGCTTTAGGACTGATATAGAACCCTTAAAAACGCAGAAAAAATGATTCTGGTTTAGTGTAACCGGTTACGGGTTTGAGTGTAACCGGTTACGCTGTTGAAAAACTGAGAATCTGGGCATTTTGCGTGACCGTAACCGGTTACGGTTCCTGGTGTAACCGGTTACACTGGGCGAAAAAGGAAAAATTCAGCAGAGTGGAAAATTCATATCTTCCGTTTCGTGCGTCCGTTCGACGCGTACCATATACCGTTAGAAAGCTATTTAAGTATACTATCTAGGAAAATTAGCCTAGGTACTTGAATACTATTTTTTGATATATCTGACATACCTTTTGTTAAGTGCGACACTGATAACGTGTGGAGCATATGTATTTAGACCGTGTTATCTTCTTTATTCTTGAGGGCTGTGTTATGTCGTTGTGTATGTCGTCATCTTTATGTCCCTGCTCTCAATGGGAATATTCTGGTGCATACTCATTGGTGAGAAGGGATAGCTGGGCATATTCACCGCTCTCAGTGGGAATGATCTGGTGTATACTCATTGATCGGTATGATATATGTGGGTACTCGATGGAAATGATCTGGTGTATACTCATCGTGTTACCAAGGAAATGCTAGTGCCTGATGGGAATGATCTGGTGTATACTCATCATGTACTGAAGAAGGCATTTCCTCTAGCGGGAAAACATCGGATGTTGGTACGGTGAGATGGTGATACCACGTCGGTAAGGTCACTTGTTATTCACCCCTAGTGATGCCACATAGGCAATATCATTAGGTCCTCACCGGTGGGCTGGTACAATCATGGTGACGTGGTTGTATTAGCAACATCATACTTGTGTGTCGTTTGTGTGTTTAATGATATCTCATTGGTTAGTCACGGGACTTCTATTGGTGATATTGTCCTTGTTGTGTATTTGTACCTGGCCGTGAGGAAAACCACGGATCCATGGCGGATCCGTTTGATTGTATGTTCCCTTTAGATCCGAGCGGACTAATAGGATAGACGGACTCACTGAGATTTAGTAATCTCATCCCATTCCAATTATTCTTTTTCAGGTGGTTCGAGGCAAGATCGCGGTAAGGGAAAGATGGATTAGATCTCTTGGCGATGCTTGGATATTACTTCTAGTTCTTATCGTGCTTGCTAGTTTATGTATTTTAGATATGTACTTACATGGTGTACTTGTATTTTGGCCATGATACATTCGGCTTTTGTAATCGTGTACTTCTATTTTCCGCTGCAAACATTATGTAAATGATGTCTTATGAACCATAATTAATACTTTATGCATATTATTCTAGACATATATGTGTGGGGTGTTACAGTTGGTATCAGAGCAGGTCGATCCTCGACTTTGCTAAGACACATCATAATGCAGTACAATTCTGCCTCATATGTGTATAATCAGTATGATTCCTTATGTCTTACTTATGGCATTGAGTCTGATCAACTTGATTCCATGCGTAGGACAGACAGGGAGATGGCTGAGCAACGCAGAGGTCCCGGAAGGCCCAGAACAAGGAATGTGGAGCCCGAGCAACCATCCGGAAGTGCAGGCGTGCCTTGGCAACAGATGATGCAGCAGATGATGCAGCAGAACCAGATGATGGCTCAAATGATGCAAGGCATGCAGGGACAACAACCTCCACCTCAAGTTCCCGTTCCTCAAGCTGCAGCTGGACCAGACTTTCGTGCCTTCTTCAGGATGGATCCTCCAGAGTTTGTTGGCGGACTTGATTCACTCTTGGCTCATGATTGGTTAGCTGGTATGGAGAGGGTGTTTCAAGCTATTCAGTGTACTGAAGAAGAGAAGGTGATTTTTGCTACTCAGAAGATGAAGGGACCAGCTCTTAGGTGGTGGAACACTGCATCCACTTATTTCACCACTCAAGAGATTCCTAAGGATTGGCAACACTTCAAAGTGGCATTCTTGGAGAAGTATTTCCCTAATAGTGTGAGGACTCAGAAGGAAAGAGAATTCCAGAACTTCAAGCAAGGTGACATGTCTGTTTCAGAATATGCAGAGAAGTTCGAGGACTTGGCAGACTACTCCAGACAGGCTGTTTATGCTCCAGATGAACTATGGAAGATCGATTAGTTTATGATGGGTTTGAGGGCCGACATTGCTCATAGTGTTTCCCAAAGAGAGTTCACCACTTATGCTGAATGTCTAAGACAATGCTATGTTGCTGAAAACAGTTTGAAGAGGGTTCAGGAAGAGAGGAACCAGAACAGGGCTAATTTCAGAGAGCAAGGAAGGTCTACTCAACACTTGAGGCCCTGTAATCCTCCACCAAAGAAGAAGCAGGTTTATGGTGATCAATCGGCTCAACCGCCTCATTGCCGCAAGTGTGGAAGGAAGCATACCGGGGAATGCCAGCTTGGTTCGATGACTTGTTTTAGATGTGGCGAGCAGGGCCACATAGCTCCACGCTGTCCACAAAGGAGGATTCCTGAGAAGACTGCAGGTCGTGTTTACACTTTGGATTCGAGGAAGGCCAAGGGAAGCAACAATCTCATTGCGGGTACGTGTTATGTTAACAATCAACCATTATGTGTTTTAGTTGATTGTGGAGCCACTCATTCTTTTGTCTCTACCGAGTGTGTTTACCGACTTGGTTTGGAAGCTACTCCATTACCCAATCCTATGATTATTTCTTCGGCAACGGATGATACCGTGGAAGCTCGACTAATTTGTAAAGATTGTTCAGTCTCTTTTAATGGTCGCGAGTACCCAATTGATCTAATTTGTTTACCCCTCAAGAAGCTTGATGTTATTCTAGGGATGGATTGGTTGTCTCTTAACTCGGTGTACATTGGTTGCAAAGAGAAGGCCATATTCATTCCTGCTGAAGAGACTCCTTCCAATGATGCAATTACCAAGTTGATAGAAGGTACAATCAGCACGGTTAATTATCTCTTTTCTCAAGAAAGATCCTTTCTTTTGGTTCTTTCCAAAGAACCTTCTGTGAGAGTTGAATTGTCGGAGATTCCGGTGGTGTGTGAATTTCCTTATGTGTTTCCTGAGGATGTCACTTCTCTTCCTCCAGAAAGGGAAGCGGAATTCTCCATCGATCTTGTTCGTGGGACAGCCCCAGTTTCCATCACTCCTTATAGGATGTCTCCTATCGAACTCAGAGAACTGAAGCGTCAATTGGAAGAGCTTCTTGCTTAGCATTTTATCCAACCCAGTGTTTCTCCATGGGGAGCTCCTGTTCTTTTGGTAAAGAAGAAGGACGGAAGTATGGGCCTGTGCATTGATTACCGTCAGCAGAACAAAGTTACTATAAAGAACAAATATCCTTTACCACGGATTGATGACCTCCTAGATCAATTGAAAGGAGCCAGTGTGTTCTCGAAGATTGATCTTAGGTCAGGATACCATCAAATTCGAGTGAAGAGCTCAGATGTCCCTAAGACTGCATTCAGGACTCGATATGGTCACTACGAGTTTTTAGTTATGCCTTTTGGTGTGACTAATGCCCCAACAGTTTTCATGGATTACATGAATCGAATCTTTCAGCCATATCTGGACCAGTTCGTAGTGATCTTTATTGATGACATTCTTGTGTATTCTCGTACCCCTGAGGATCATGAAGAACATTTGCGGATTGTGTTATCTACTCTTCGAGAGAAACAATTGTATGCCAAGTTCAGTAAGTGTGAATTTTGGCTATCTGAAGTGAGTTTTCTTGGTCACATCATCTCTGGAGGAGGCGTGGCAGTGGATCCTTCTAAAGTAGAAGCGGTGGTGAATTGGGATAGGCCAAAGAGTGTGACTGAAGTCAGAAGCTTCTTAGGTTTGGCAGGCTATTACCGGAGATTTATTATGGGGTTTGCTAAGTTAGCCTTACCATTGACAAAGCTTACGCGGAAGGAGGTTGCTTTTGAATGGAATTCCGAGTGTGAGGAGAGTTTCCAGAAACTTAAGAAGAAGTTGACCACTGCACCCGTGTTAGTGATTCCGGACCCAAACCGATCCTATGAAGTGTTCTGTGACGCTTCTAAGAAAGGTTTAGGTGGAGTATTGATGCAAGATGGTCAGGTGGTAGCTTATGCCTCTCGACAGTTGAGATCTCATGAAGAGAATTACCCGACCCATGATCTTGAGCTTGCTGCAATAGTTTTTGCACTCAAGGTGTGGCGACATTACCTATATGGCGTTCACTTTGAGATGTTTAGTGACCATAAGAGCTTGAGATATCTTTTCGACCAGAAGGAGTTGAATATGCGACAAAGGAGATGGATGGAGTACCTCAAAGATTATGACTTTGAATTGAAGTATCATCCAGGAAAGGCCAACAAAGTGGCAGATGCGTTAAGTAGGAAGGAATTTCGAGTTGCTGAGTTGATGATGTTGGAACATGATTTATTGGAAAAGTTTCGAAATCTTAACCTTCAGTTTGAATGGACACCCAATGGTGTGTTGATCAGTAATTTGAGCATTCAGAATGAACTACGAGAAAGAATTCGGATATCCCAAAGGTATGATGAGCAACTGCAAGCGAGCGAAGGTATGCCTGATTTTGTGAGAGCACCTGATGGAGTAATCTTGTTTAAGCAACGGATGTGTGTACCTAATGATTCCGAGTTGAAGCGTTTGATTCTGGATGAAGCACACAAGAGTATATTTTCTATTCATCCTGGATCGACCAAAATGTATCAAGACTTGAGGAAAGACTTTTGGTGGCCAGGGATGAAGAAGGAGATTGCAGAGTATGTAGCTCAATGTCCCATTTGTCAACAGGTTAAGATTGAACACCAGAGACCAGGGGGAATGTTGCAACCACTGGAGGTGCCAACGTGGAAATGGGATTCTATCTCTATGGATTTCATTGTGGGTCTACCTCGTGCCCGAGGCGGACATGACTCTATATGGGTAATAGTGGACAGGTTGACTAATTCTGCTCACTTTTTACCTGTAAAGACCACTCACAAGGTGATTCATCTCGCAAGGCTTTTCATAGCAGAGATTGTACGGTTGCATGGCGTGCCGTCTAGTATAGTGTCTGATCGTGATCCAAAATTCACTTCGAGATTTTGGAAGATGTTTCATAAGGAATTGGGGACTAGATTGGATATGAGTACGTCTAACCATCCTCAATCCGATGGGCAGACGGAGAGGACAATCCAGACGATAGAGGATATGTTGAGAGCTTGCATTCTGGAAGAAGGTGGGAGTTGGAAGGATCATTTGCCGTTGATAGAGTTCGCATACAATAACAGTTACCATGCTAGTTTGGGTATGGCTCCCTACGAAGCTCTATACGGGAGAAAATGTCGATCACCTTTGTGCTGGACCAAAGTAGGGGAGAAGAGTATTCTTGGACCGGAGATTATACAAGAAACCACCGAGAAAGTTAAGATGATCCGAGATAATCTCAAGAAAGCCCAAGACCGACAAAAGAACTATGCGGACAAGCGGAGGAGACCTTTGGAATTTGAAGTGGGTGATCATGTGTATTTGAAGGTCACTCCAAGATTAAGGTTGGGAGGACTGTTCAAAACGCGTAAACTCAGTCCGAGATATGTGGGACCGTATCAAATTTTGAGTCGGGTAGGTGAAGTGGCTTATCAGTTGGCATTACCACCTTCACTATCCGGGCTGCATGACGTATTCCACGTATCTCAACTCCGGAAGTTTGTGCCCGATACTTTTCATCCTATTCTTCCGGATTCTGTTGAAGTAGAACCAGATCTTTCCTATGACCCTCAACCTAACCGTATCCTGGAGCGTGCGAGCAAGTCTCTACGGAGTAAGGAGATACCCATCGTGAAGGTGATGTGGGATGAGACGCGTCCTGAGGAAGCTACGTGGGAGCTTGAGTCAGAGATGCGAGAATCCTATCTTCACTTGTTCTGGTAAGCTTTCTTTGAATTCGAGGACGAATTCTATTTAAGGGGGGGAGAATGTAATACCCGGTATTATAATTGTTCAATTACCAATTCTAAATTAAATTGAGATGAGTAATGGATAAATATGATACGCATTCTTACTAATAGGTTTATCACTTAAACCATGTCAATTAGTGAGAATGAGGGTATTATGGACATTTCCCACTTAAATAAAGAATTAAGACTTGTTTGGTTTTTATGTTTCTAACCATTTTGGAAACAAAAACCAGAATTTTGTGAGGAAGAGAAAGAAGGAAGCGTGGAAAGAGAGGGAGAGGAAGAAGAGTCCCAAAACCTAGTCCAAGCTTCATCTTTGCATGCAACAGATTCTGTTCCAATTTTTGTTCCTATCTTCATCTTGCTTCAGCATCTTCATCTTCATCCACTGATTTCCTGCTCTGAGGTGAGTTCATAGTTAGTGAACTTGGGGTTTTGCATGTGAGGGTTCAATTGGGATTTTGGGAATGTGAGTGATACATGAATCAATCCTGCTAAAACATGTTTAATCTGATGTAATCCTTACCTGCTGATGTTTCTATTTATGTTTGTATATCATGTTTTCGTTGGAACTGAGTTGGGTAGATAGGGGATTCATCATGAAGCTTTAGGACTGATATAAAACCCTTAAAAACGCAGAAAAAATGATTCTGGTTCAGTGTAACCGGTTACGGGTTTGAGTGTAACCGGTTACGCTGTTGAAAAACTGAGAATCTGGGCATTTTGCGTGACCGTAACCGGTTACGGTTCCTGGTGTAACCGGTTACACTGGGCGAAAAAGGAAAAATTCAGCAGAGTGGAAAATTCATATCTTCCGTTTCGTGCGTCCGTTCGACGCGTACCATATACCGTTAGAAAGCTATTTAAGTATACTATCTAGGAAAATTAGCCTAGGTACTTGAATACTATTTTTTGATATATCTGACATACCTTTTGTTAAGTGCGACACTGATAACGTGTGGAGCATATGTATTTAGACCGTGTTATCTTCTTTATTCTTGAGGGCTGTGTTATGTCGTTGTGTATGTCGTCATCTTTATGTCCCTGCTCTCAATGGGAATATTCTGGTGCATACTCATTGGTGAGAAGGGATAGCTGGGCATATTCACCGCTCTCAATGGGAATGATCTGGTGTATACTCATTGATCGGTATGATATATGTGGGTACTCGATGGAAATGATCTGGTGTATACTCATCGTGTTACCAAGGAAATGCTAGTGCTTGATGGGAATGATCTGGTGTATACTCATCATGTACTGAAGAAGGCATTTCCTCTAGCGGGAAAACATCGGATGTTGGTACGGTGAGATGGTGATACCACGTCGGTAAGGTCACTTGTTATTCACCCCTAGTGATGCCACATAGGCAATATCATTAGGTCCTCACCGGTGGGCTGGTACAATCATGGTGACGTGGTTGTATTAGCAACATCATACTTGTGTGTCGTTTGTGTGTTTAATGATATCTCATTGGTTAGTCACGGGACTTCTATTGGTGATATTGTCCTTGTTGTGTATTTGTACCTGGCCGTGAGGAAAACCACGGATCCATGGCGGATCCGTTTGATTGTATGTTCCCTTTAGATCCGAGCGGACTAATAGGATAGGCGGACTCACTGAGATTTAGTAATCTCATCCCATTCCAATTATTCTTTTTCAGGTGGTTCGAGGCAAGATCGCGGTAAGGGAAAGATGGATTAGATCTCTTGGCGATGCTTGGATATTACTTCTAGTTCTTATCGTGCTTGCTAGTTTATGTATTTTAGATATGTACTTACATGGTGTACTTGTATTTTGGCCATGATACATTCGGCTTTTGTAATCGTGTACTTCTATTTTCCGCTGCAAACATTATGTAAATGATGTCTTATGAACCATAATTAATACTTTATGCATATTATTCTAGACATATATGTGTGGGGTGTTACAGTTGGTATCAGAGCAGGTCGATCCTCGACTTTGCTAAGACACATCATAATGCAGTACAATTCTGCCTCATATGTGTATAATCAGTATGATTCCTTATGTCTTACTTATGGCATTGAGTCTGATCAACTTGATTCCATGCGTAGGACAGACAGGGAGATGGCTGAGCAACGCAGAGGTCCCGGAAGGCCCAGAACAAGGAATGTGGAGCCCGAGCAACCATCCGGAAGTGCAGGCGTGCCTTGGCAACAGATGATGCAGCAGATGATGCAGCAGAACCAGATGATGGCTCAAATGATGCAAGGCATGCAGGGACAACAACCTCCACCTCAAGTTCCCGTTCCTCAAGCTGCAGCTGGACCAGACTTTCGTGCCTTCTTCAGGATGGATCCTCCAGAGTTTGTTGGCGGACTTGATTCACTCTTGGCTCATGATTGGTTAGCTGGTATGGAGAGGGTGTTTCAAGCTATTCAGTGTACTGAAGAAGAGAAGGTGATTTTTGCTACTCAGAAGATGAAGGGACCAGCTCTTAGGTGGTGGAACACTGCATCCACTTATTTCACCACTCAAGAGATTCCTAAGGATTGGCAACACTTCAAAGTGGCATTCTTGGAGAAGTATTTCCCTAATAGTGTGAGGACTCAGAAGGAAAGAGAATTCCAGAACTTCAAGCAAGGTGACATGTCTGTTTCAGAATATGCAGAGAAGTTCGAGGACTTGGCAGACTACTCCAGACAGGCTGTTTATGCTCCAGATGAACTATGGAAGATCGATCAGTTTATGATGGGTTTGAGGGCCGACATTGCTCATAGTGTTTCCCAAAGAGAGTTCACCACTTATGCTGAATGTCTAAGACAATGCTATGTTGCTGAAAACAGTTTGAAGAGGGTTCAGGAAGAGAGGAACCAGAACAGGGCTAATTTCAGAGAGCAAGGAAGGTCTACTCAACACTTGAGGCCCCGTAATCCTCCACCAAAGAAGAAGCAGGTTTATGGTGATCAATCGGCTCAACCGCCTCATTGCCGCAAGTGTGGAAGGAAGCATACCGGGGAATGCCAGCTTGGTTCTATGACTTGTTTTAGATGTGGCGAGCAGGGCCACATAGCTCCACGCTGTCCACAAAGGAGGATTCCTGAGAAGACTGCAGGTCGTGTTTACACTTTGGATTCGAGGAAGGCCAAGGGAAACAACAATCTCATTGCGGGTACGTGTTATGTTAACAATCAACCATTATGTGTTTTAGTTGATTGTGGAGCCACTCATTCTTTTGTCTCTACCGAGTGTGTTTACCGACTTGGTTTGGAAGCTACTCCATTACCCAATCCTATGATTATTTCTTCGGCAACGGATGATACCGTGGAAGCTGGACTAATTTGTAAAGATTGTTCAGTCTCTTTTAATGGTCGCGAGTACCCAATTGATCTAATTTGTTTACCCCTCAAGAAGCTTGATGTTATTCTAGGGATGGATTGGTTGTCTCTTAACTCGGTGTACATTGGTTGCAAAGAGAAGGCCATATTCATTCCTGCTGAAGAGACTCCTTCCAATGATGCAATTACCAAGTTGATAGAAGGTACAATCAGCACGGTTAATTATCTCTTTTCTCAAGAAAGATCCTTTCTTTTGGTTCTTTCCAAAGAACCTTCTGTGAGAGTTGAATTGTCGGAGATTCCGGTGGTGTGTGAATTTCCTTATGTGTTTCCTGAGGATGTCACTTCTCTTCCTCCAGAAAGGGAAGCGGAATTCTCCATCGATCTTGTTCCTGGGACAGCCCCAGTTTCCATCACTCCTTATAGGATGTCTCCTATCGAACTCAGAGAACTGAAGCGTCAATTGGAAGAGCTTCTTGCTAAGCATTTTATCCAACCCAGTGTTTCTCCATGGGGAGCTCCTGTTCTTTTGGTAAAGAAGGACGGAATTATGCGCCTGTTGTTAAGTGCTAAATTGTGTTATTTTGTGTATGTAAATAGTGGCACTTAACGACGCTTTTTGTTAATACCGTATGAATAATTCCCCGTTTTTGTGTATATTTGTATCGTTTGTGTTTTGATACGTTTTCGTGTAAATATATACTGTTTGATAGTTTTGTTGTCTTTTTGTAGGTATTTAGGCGTGTTCGAAGCTATGAGAAATAAAGTGTCGAAGACACGGCGGCGAATGCGTTTTTGAAGGAATAAAATCTGCTGTTCTGTTGAGCCCGCTTAGCGCGCTTTGTGGCGCTTAGCGCGGTCTGGAGATTTTGAAGACCAAGTCTGGAAGAGAGTTGCCCGCTTAGCGCGGGTATGTGGCGCTAAGCGCGCTCAGGCGGTTTAGGAAAAATAAAGGGCAGCCCGCTTAGCGCGGTAGGCGCGCTTAGCGCGGTCTGCGATTTTCAGTTTTGCATATATGTTGTAAAATCATATTTTTTAGGGATGTTTTGGGTATTTTTGAACCCCAACTCATCCTAGGTCATTTTTGGTAGAATGAGCTTAGAAAACAACATTTGTGGCTTGTAATCGGAAGATTCTTGGTTGGGAGCTCGATTGATCGTGATTGACACCACGAAAGATTTGGTTTTCTCCTCCTCCTCTTCTCTTTGTAACCACTTTTGTTGGGTTTGTTTGTAAGTTTACTCTAAACACATGGATGTTTGTTACTCTTTGTACTAGTTGTATAATATATTTGCTTTACAAATCTTAATCGGTGTTTCCTTGATCTTTTTGCTTAAATGCTCTGGATTTGTGTTGTTGCAGACATGGACACCATAGATCTTGATTAGGGGGATATCTGTTAGCTTTTGATTCTAGACATAGGATTAGGATTAACATCCACATAATATCTGAGTTTAATGTCTCTGTGTTGTTTGATCGGTGGAGACATCGTCGAAAGAGCAATATAGTGAATTTCCGTCGGTGTTGCAGACATGGACATTGATGTGAGGGATATGTGGTGATTCTGACGAGTATTGTAGATTGAGTACGGCGGAGTGATAAATCTAAGTTTGTGAGGAGTAGTTTAGATTCAAACCAGATAAGCTATTCTCTATCAAGAATGAATTCTTTTTATGTTCATATATTATATTTTCCTTGTTTACTTTCAACCCATTTTAACCCAAACTCAATACCATAAGAAACCGTCGAACGGCAGTTCGGTATCACCAATCTCTGTGGACTACGATACGATATAACCTATATCACCCGGTAATAAATAATACCTATTACTTTTTGCTTGCTGCTTTACCGCATCAGCAAAATGGCGCCGTTGCCGGGGATTGGTGCTTTATTGAATTCGCATTGCGATAGTTTCTTTAGTGTTGAGTTTTGTATATATCGCACATATTGTATATTCTCACTTGTTTATATTGATACTTGTATATGTTTACTATACTTGCACACATTTTCTATATTTGTAAATTTGTTATATCATTGTTTGGTTCCTTTCACGTTTGCTTGTGTGTGGTTAGGAATAACCGGGTGGAAGTGACTTGGAGGAATGTTCTTAAATAACAGGCGTCGAGCTTATGACGTAAAACAAGCATGTTTATTCTTTTTAGTTTATGTTTTGTTTAGACAATTTCATCTGATTTTTTTTGTTTGTGTATATTAATAGTTGTGTGTTTGTCTTTGAGCTTGTTTTGAGTAGCTTGAGGAATTTGAGGTGATTTTCCAAGTTTGATCGTTTCGACTTGCGAGTGTATGGTAACGATTTTGTTAAAGTTTTGTACACGTTCAAGGTATGTGTTTATCGCTTTCTAGACTTTAGCATATTCATGATACTTAGGGTTTTTACAACTTTTATGCCATTCATTCTTTTGTATACTTGTTCATTTGTGAATCACTTTATTTCCCACCTTTTTTGTGAGGTAGCTTTCCATTATTTACATATGCTGGAGACCACAACTCTTGTTTTAACTGGATTTTATTATGTTAAATCTTTTGTTTGTATTGATTGTATAAATGTAAGAAAGTGATCAAGGCATTTTTGTTTCATTTTGAGCACAACTACCATAGCCAAATATCAATTCACCTTGTGAGAGTGTGATCATTAGTAACCCCTTTGAGCTTTTTGTCAATATCCATGTTGTTTTTGCTAAATGCTTGTCTATGAGTGTTTAGGTTCTTAGTTTAGTATGGATGTTGATTTCTTTGTTTTCTTGAAACCTCACCCATGGTTTTTGGTTTGAATTTTCGACTTACCTTAGAAAGTAGGGAGTATTCAATGTATATTGTGGTTGAATTCAAGTTGGGGAGAGGATGTTTGCTTGTTTATGTTGTGATTGATGTGAGGTTGAGGAAAGAAATAAAAAAAATGTGAAAAAGAAAGGAAAAAAAAGAGAAAAGAGAAAAAAAATTGAAATAGAAAATAACAAAAAGAGTTGGGAATAAGAGTGTGCTAATAAGTATTGTGTTTGGTGAGAAACTTGTGATGAAGAAGAAAGTTTGATTGAAATTCCGTTGTTTGAAACTTTGTGGAAGTAATTACTCCCTTAGGTTTAGGCAAGTTTTTGTTTCGATTAGCTTTAGGAATTATCACTTGTTTGTTAACCAAGCCACATTAAATCCTTGAAATTCCTTGTGATTCTTGCCTTTGTAGTTTCAATATGATTTGGGATGACTGCATAATTTAATCTTTTGTTTGCAAGATTGTGGGTGAGTGAAATTACCTCATTTTGTGTGTTTGTCATCTACCGATGATTTCATTTTGCTAGGTGTGATTCATTTGTGAACTTGTATTGTTTTAGAATCTTTGGTATATTATTTGTACTTTGTGTTTGTTTCGTGTTTATGTAATCGTCCTAGTTTAGTGGTAAGTATTTACTTTGTGTGTACCGTTTTGCATTTGAGTCATACACTTGTCCGTTTTTCAAAACTTGTTATTGCGTAATTGCTTGATTATCGCTTTTGTTTCCTTGAGTTAGTTGATTCTTGTTTAGGGACAAACAAGTTCAAGTTGGGGAGAGTTTGTTAAGTGCTAAATTGTGTTATTTTGTGTATGAAAATAGTGGCACTTAACGACGCTTTTTGTTAATACCGTATGAATAATTCCCCGTTTTTGTGTATATTTGTATCGTTTGTGTTTTGATACATTTTCGTGTAAATATATACCGTTTGATAGTTTTGTTGTCTTTTTGTAGGTATTTAGGCGTGTTCGAAGCTATGAGAAATAAAGTGTCGAAGACACGGCGGCGAATGCGTTTTTGAAGGAATAAAATCTGCTGTTCTGTTGAGCCCGCTTAGCGCGCTTTGTGGCGCTTAGCGCGGTCTGGAGATTTTGAAGACCAAGTCTGGCAGAGAGTTGCCCGCTTAGCGCGGGTATGTGGCGCTAAGCGCGCTCAGGCATTTTAGGAAAAATAAAGGGCAGCCCGCTTAGCGCGGTCTGCGATTTTCAGTTTTGCATATATGTTGTAAAATCATATTTTTTAGGGATGTTTTGGGTATTTTTGAACCCCAACTCATCCTAGGTCATTTTTGGTAGAATGAGCTTAGAAAACAACATTTGTGGCTTGTAATCGGAAGATTCTTGGTTGGGAGCTCGATTGATCGTGATTGACACCGCGAAAGATTTGGTTTTCTCCTCCTCCTCTTCTCTTTGTAACCACTTTTGTTGGGTTTGTTTGTAAGTTTACTCTAAACACATGGATGTTTGTTACTCTTTGTACTAGTTGTATAATATATTTGCTTTACAAATCTTAATCGGTGTTTCCTTGATCTTTTTGCTTAAATGCTCTGGATATGTGTTGTTGCAGACATGGACACCATAGATCTTGATTAGGGGGATATCTGTTAGCTTTTGATTCTAGACATAGGATTAGGGTTAACATCCACATAATATCTGAGTTTAATGTCTCTGTGTTGTTCGATCGGTGGAGACATCGTCGAAAGAGCAATATAGTGAATTTTCGTCGGTGTTGCAGACATGGACATTGATGTGAGGGATATGTGGTGATTCTGACGAGTATTGTAGATTGAGTACGGCGGTGTGATAAATCTAAGTTTGTGCGGAGTAGTTTAGATTCAAACCAGATAAGCTATTCTCTATCAAGAATGAATTCTTTTTATGTTCATATATTATATTTTCCTTGTTTACTTTCAACCCATTTTAACCCAAACTCAATACCATAAGAAACCGTCGAACGGCAGTTCGGTATCACCAATCTCTGTGGACTACGATACGATATAACCTATATCACCCGGTAATAAATAATACCTATTACTTTTTGCTTGCCGCTTTACCGCATCAACACATGTGCATTGGTTACCGTCAGCTGAACAAAGTTACCATAAAGAACAAATATCCTTTACCACGGATTGATGACCTCCTAGATCAATTGAAAGGAGCCAGTGTGTTCTCGAAGATTGATCTTAGGTCAGGATACCATCAAATTCGAGTGAAGAGCTCAGATGTCCCTAAGACTGCATTCAGGACTCGATATGGTCACTACGAGTTTTTAGTTATGCCTTTTGGTGTGACTAATGCCCCAACAGTTTTCATGGATTACATGAATCGAATCTTTCAGCCATATCTGGACCAGTTCGTAGTGATCTTTATTGATGACATTCTTGTGTATTCTCGTACCCCTGAGGATCATGAAGAACATTTGCGGATTGTGTTATCTACTCTTCGAGAGAAACAATTGTATGCCAAGTTCAGTAAGTGTGAATTTTGGCTATCTGAAGTGAGTTTTCTTGGTCACATCATCTCTGGAGGAGGCGTGGCAGTGGATCCTTCTAAAGTAGAAGCGGTGGTGAATTGGGATAGGCCAAAGAGTGTGACTGAAGTCAGAAGCTTCTTAGGTTTGGCAGGCTATTACCGGAGATTTATTATGGGGTTTGCTAAGTTAGCCTTACCATTGACAAAGCTTACGCGGAAGGAGGTTGCTTTTGAATGGAATTCCGAGTGTGAGGAGAGTTTCCAGAAACTTAAGAAGAAGTTGACCACTGCACCCGTGTTAGTGATTCCGGACCCAAACCGATCCTATGAAGTGTTCTGTGACGCTTCTAAGAAAGGTTTAGGTGGAGTATTGATGCAAGATGGTCAGGTGGTAGCTTATGCCTCTCGACAGTTGAGATCTCATGAAGAGAATTACCCGACCCATGATCTTGAGCTTGCTGCAATAGTTTTTGCACTCAAGGTGTGGCGACATTACCTATATGGCGTTCACTTTGAGATGTTTAGTGACCATAAGAGCTTGAGATATCTTTTCGACCAGAAGGAGTTGAATATGCGACAAAGGAGATGGATGGAGTACCTCAAAGATTATGACTTTGAATTGAAGTATCATCCAGGAAAGGCCAACAAAGTGGCAGATGCGTTAAGTAGGAAGGAATTTCGAGTTGCTGAGTTGATGATGTTGGAACATGATTTATTGGAAAAGTTTCGAAATCTTAACCTTCAGTTTGAATGGACACCCAATGGTGTGTTGATCAGTAATTTGAGCATTCAGAATGAACTACGAGAAAGAATTCGGATATCCCAAAGGTATGATGAGCAACTGCAAGCGAGCGAAGGTATGCCTGATTTTGTGAGAGCACCTGATGGAGTAATCTTGTTTAAGCAACGGATGTGTGTACCTAATGATTCCGAGTTGAAGCGTTTGATTCTGGATGAAGCACACAAGAGTATATTTTCTATTCATCCTGGATCGACCAAAATGTATCAAGACTTGAGGAAAGACTTTTGGTGGCCAGGGATGAAGAAGGAGATTGCAGAGTATGTAGCTCAATGTCCCATTTGTCAACAGGTTAAGATTGAACACCAGAGACCAGGGGGAATGTTGCAACCACTGGAGGTGCCAACGTGGAAATGGGATTCTATCTCTATGGATTTCATTGTGGGTCTACCTCGTGCCCGAGGCGGACATGACTCTATATGGGTAATAGTGGACAGGTTGACTAATTCTGCTCATTTTTTACCTGTAAAGACCACTCACAAGGTGATTCATCTCGCAAGGCTTTTCATAGCAGAGATTGTACGGTTGCATGGCGTGCCGTCTAGTATAGTGTCTGATCGTGATCCAAAATTCACTTCGAGATTTTGGAAGATGTTTCATAAGGAATTGGGGACTAGATTGGATATGAGTACGTCTAACCATCCTCAATCTGATGGGCAGACGGAGAGGACAATCCAGACGATAGAGGATATGTTGAGAGCTTGCATTCTGGAAGAAGGTGGGAGTTGGAAGGATCATTTGCCGTTGATAGAGTTCGCATACAATAACAGTTACCATGCTAGTTTGGGTATGGCTCCCTACGAAGCTCTATACGGGAGAAAATGTCGATCACCTTTGTGCTGGACCAAAGTAGGGGAGAAGAGTATTCTTGGACCGGAGATTATACAAGAAACCACCGAGAAAGTTAAGATGATCCGAGATAATCTCAAGAAAGCCCAAGACCGACAAAAGAACTATGCGGACAAGCGGAGGAGACCTTTGGAATTTGAAGTGGGTGATCATGTGTATTTGAAGGTCACTCCAAGATTAAGGTTGGGAGGACTGTTCAAAACGCGTAAACTCAGTCCGAGATATGTGGGACCGTATCAAATTTTGAGTCGGGTAGGTGAAGTGGCTTATCAGTTGGCATTACCACCTTCACTATCCGGGCTGCATGACGTATTCCACGTATCTCAACTCCGGAAGTTTGTGCCCGATACTTTTCATCCTATTCTTCCGGATTCTGTTGAAGTAGAACCAGATCTTTCCTATGACCCTCAACCTTACCGTATCCTGGAGCGTGCGAGCAAGTCTCTACGGAGTAAGGAGATACCCATCGTGAAGGTGATGTGGGATGAGACGCGTCCTGAGGAAGCTACGTGGGAGCTTGAGTCAGAGATGCGAGAATCCTATCTTCACTTGTTCTGGTAAGCTTTCTTTGAATTCGAGGACGAATTCTATTTAAGGGGGGGAGAATGTAATACCCGGTATTATAATTGTTCAATTACCAATTCTAAATTAAATTGAGATGAGTAATGGATAAATATGATACGCATTCTTACTAATAGGTTTATCACTTAAACCATGTCAATTAGTGAGAATGAGGGTATTATGGACATTTCCCACTTAAATAAAGAATTAAGACTTGTTTGGTTTTTATGTTTCTAACCATTTTGGAAACAAAAACCAGAATTTTGTGAGGAAGAGAAAGAAGGAAGCGTGGAAAGAGAGGGAGAGGAAGAAGAGTCCCAAAACCTAGTCCAAGCTTCATCTTTGCATGCAACAGATTCTGTTCCAATTTTTGTTCCTATCTTCATCTTGCTTCAGCATCTTCATCTTCATCCACTGATTTCCTGCTCTGAGGTGAGTTCATAGTTAGTGAACTTGGGGTTTTGCATGTGAGGGTTCAATTGGGATTTTGGGAATGTGAGTGATACATGAATCAATCCTGCTAAAACATGTTTAATCTGATGTAATCCTTACCTGCTGATGTTTCTATTTATGTTTGTATATCATGTTTTCGTTGGAACTGAGTTGGGTAGATAGGGGATTCATCATGAAGCTTTAGGACTGATATAAAACCCTTAAAAACGCAGAAAAAATGATTCTGGTTCAGTGTAACCGGTTACGGGTTTGAGTGTAACCGGTTACGCTGTTGAAAAACTGAGAATCTGGGCATTTTGCGTGACCGTAACCGGTTACGGTTCCTGGTGTAACCGGTTACACTGGGCAAAAAAGGAAAAATTCAGCAGAGTGGAAAATTCATATCTTCCGTTTCGTGCGTCCGTTCGACGCGTACCATATACCGTTAGAAAGCTATTTAAGTATACTATCTAGGAAAATTAGCCTAGGTACTTGAATACTATTTTTTGATATATCTGACATACCTTTTGTTAAGTGCGACACTGATAACGTGTGGAGCATATGTATTTAGACCGTGTTATCTTCTTTATTCTTGAGGGTTGTGTTATGTCGTTGTGTATGTCGTCATCTTTATGTCCCTGCTCTCAATGGGAATATTCTGGTGCATACTCATTGGTGAGAAGGGATAGCTGGGCATATTCACCGCTCTCAATGGGAATGATCTGGTGTATACTCATTGATCGGTATGATATATGTGGGTACTCGATGGGAATGATCTGGTGTATACTCATCGTGTTACCAAGGAAATGCTAGTGCTTGATGGGAATGATCTGGTGTATACTCATCATGTACTGAAGAAGGCATTTCCTCTAGCGGGAAAACATCGGATGTTGGTACGGTGAGATGGTGATACCACGTCGGTAAGGTCACTTGTTATTCACCCCTAGTGATGCCACATAGGCAATATCATTAGGTCCTCACCGGTGGGCTGGTACAATCATGGTGACGTGGTTGTATTAGCAACATCATACTTGTGTGTCGTTTGTGTGTTTAATGATATCTCATTGGTTAGTCACGGGACTTCTATTGGTGATATTGTCCTTGTTGTGTATTTGTACCTGGCCGTGAGGAAAACCACGGATCCATGGCGGATCCGTTTGATTGTATGTTCCCTTTAGATCCGAGCGGACTAATAGGATAGGCGGACTCACTGAGATTTAGTAATCTCATCCCATTCCAATTATTCTTTTTCAGGTGGTTCGAGGCAAGATCGCGGTAAGGGAAAGATGGATTAGATCTCTTGGCGATGCTTGGATATTACTTCTAGTTCTTATCGTGCTTGCTAGTTTATGTATTTTAGATATGTACTTACATGGTGTACTTGTATTTTGGCCATGATACATTCGGCTTTTGTAATCGTGTACTTCTATTTTCCGCTGCAAACATTATGTAAATGATGTCTTATGAACCATAATTAATACTTTATGCATATTATTCTAGACATATATGTGTGGGGTGTTACATTAAAATAGCCATTACTGTAAAATAGACATGTCTAAGGTGTAGAACTTTATTTAATTTTTGTTGACTAAGAATTTTATTTATCTCTCACCTATATATTCATTTATTAAAAATGTTGAAGAATTTGAAATTATAACCTATATTTTACTTTGGATGATTTATTTATTTACTAGTTAGAAAATTATTATTTTAGCAAGTTCTACTAAATAAAAAACATATTATTGATTTATCATCTATATTTTTATTTGATTAAAAATATTTCTATTATAAGAAAAAAATATTCATTTAATTTATTCGTTGTGTTTCATTAAAAATATTTAAAAAAATATAAGTATTACCAGTATTTTAATTTGGTTTATTTATTTATTTGCGTGTTTGGAAATTTTTGATTTTACAAATTTTATCAAATTATAAACTTTGATCTTATTATTTATTTATTTATTTTCAATATAAAATTATCCTTCTTGCAAGAATGAAAATATTTTTCAATATGCGACTTGCAAGAATGATAACTTCATATCCGAAAAAATTAAATAAATAATAAAATTAAAATTTCTAATTTGCTAATATCAAAAAGAGTTCACAATTTTTAAAATATTATAATAATAGTAAAACTTATTTAAAATAGTCACCATGGTAAAATTTATAAAGTTAAAAAAAAATTGAAACTAAATAAATAAACCGAATTAAAATATCCAAAAAAATCTTTAACATAACAAAAATATAAAATATGATTTTTATTAAAATAATAATATCTTGAACTCCCTAACAGTATAATAAATAATAATATTAAAAAAATTGTATATTTCATACATGTATATTTTAGTCAAATAAATAATATTAAAATTCCATAATAATAAAAATATATAATTTTATTTTGCAATAGATATAAAGGATCAAGAGAGTTAAAAAAATTGTACGAGATATCATGGAAAAATAAAATTTTATATATTAATGGTAAAATCAAAAAGCATATTGAAAATTATTTTTGGTAAGGTTATATTTTTATGAAAATATTAAACATAGGGTTAAATATACGATGCCCCCTGCCACTAGGGCGAGTTTCGATTTTGCCCCCCTGAAGTCTTTTTTTTGTAAACCGCCCCCTATAAAACAAAGATTCTGTTTTCAGAAGCCCCTATCCCTTGTTTGGCTGACTGGACGTGGGGGATTTGGCTGACTGGGCATTTGAAATCCTTGTTTGGCTGACTGGACTTGCTTACAATATGTTTAATAAGCAAGTTATTGAGTAATTTCTAAACCAACTAAGCTACACGTTTTTGTTGAAACCAAATATTTTTTATTTAGTTTTCTTATTAATACTTTAACTTAATAAAAACTGTACATATTAATTACTGAATTTTTTATAAACTATTAATATATATACTTTTATAAACTATTAATGCATATAAAATGAATAATTTTTTTAAAAAAAACTGTACATGTAAAATATATATATTTTTTTAAAAACCGTACATTTTTATAATTTTGTTTGTTTATACAATATACATATTAATTTATAATTTTGTTTGTTTAATATAATATATATTAGAATCATTATAAAAAAATATATATAAATGATTTATAACACAATTAATTTAACACAATTAATGTTTATATATAACTGAATTTTTAATAATTATTTTATTTATTGTATATATTAACTAAATAAAATAAATATAGATGATGCAATAATTATAAAACTAATTATATTTTTCAATTATAAAACTGAGCAATAATTAATAAATCCCTAACAAATATTAACGTTTTATTTTTTTATATAATATATTAACATCCAAATTTATAAATTTTTAAAAAAACTGAGCAATTCCTATAAAAAATTAAGCAATATTAATTTATATTAGTTATACTAATTTTTTATATTAGTTATACTAAAATATACTTTATATATTAATACTTAGTTTATAATATTTTAAGGACTCTTAGTATAAATGTTAACATTTTTTTTGCTTTATATATATGTTAAATTTTTTTATATTAACGTTAACAACATTTATTTTGTTTTATATATATGTTAAATTTTTTTATGTTAACTAAATGTTAACGTTCAATAAATTTATATATATGTAACATATATATACTAAATTTTTTATTTTATATGTTAATTAAATGTTAACATTCAGTATATATATATATATTAACATTTTTGTTTATTACATTTAAAAAAGTTAATTAAAAAATTATATAAAAACGTTAATTAAAAACGTTATTAAAAAATTGAAAGTGTTATAAAAATTTAATTTATAACAGTTTTATATACAGTTTTATAAAATATGTTAACTTGAAAGTTTTATAAAAATTTAATTAAAAACGTTCATTTTATATGTACAGTTTTTTTAAAAAAAATTATTCATTTTATATGTACAGTTTTAATATAAATATATTTTATATAAAAGTAATATATTAATAGTTTATAAAAAATTCAGTAATTAATATGTACAGATTTTATTAAGTTTAAGTATTAATAACAAAACTAACTAAAAAACATTTAGTTTCAACAAAAACGTTTAGCTCAATTGGTTGACATATTACTCAATAACATGCTAGTGCTGGGTTCGATCATTGACAAAAATTTTAATTGATTTTTGCTTATTAAATATATTGTAAGCAAGTCCAGTCAGCCAAACAAGGATTTCAAATGCCCAGTCAGCCAAATCCCCCACGTCCAGTCAGCCAAACAAGGGTTAGGGGGTTCTGAAAACAGAATCTTTGTTTTATAGGGGGCAGTTTACAAAAAAAAAACTTCAGGGGGACAAAATCGAAACTCGCCCTAGTGGCAGGGGGCATCGTATATTTAACCCTTAAACATAATAGAAAAGATTCAATAAAGTGCTCCTAATGTGGAATTATTAAATCTTAAGCGTTAATTAAATCTGATGGTTGATATTAATAAATCTTGTTTCTCATAAAAGATATCAGTTCTCAGGACACTCTTTAAGCATACTAAATAAAAAAAATATTCTTTATAAAAGTTAATATTTCAATTTTCAATGCATTTTCAATGTATTAAATACACGCATTTTTAAAAAAACTTACGACTTTAATCACTTAAAGAGTGTCCAAAGACACTGGTTAGCATTTCTCATTTTTATTTATTAATTCACATGTTCAAACAATCCAACCAATTATATATTTAAAACATTTGATTTTGGTTTTAATTTCTTTTAAAATAATAAAATTGAGTGGTCGTGATATATTGACGTGTAAAAAATTTACACTGATAATGCATAGTAATTAAACTTTTAAATTTATATTGATAATATTTTTATGTGTATCTATCCCTCAATTTAATATTTTAATGTAATAGATTGATAATAATACTTAACCACTAGATAAAAAAATACTTAATCATTGTTGGAGTTTTAATGGGGCAGAAGCCCTCGGTTGTAATAGGTCCGTTTTTGTCAAAAAAATTATGTTTTATAATTAAAAATAAGTAACCATTTCCTCCTTTTAACGGGTAAAATTAGGGATGGCAATGAACAGGGTAGGGGTAGGGTACTATAGTACCCATCCCCATACCCGCGGTTGGAAAAAATCCCCGTACCCGAGTCCATACCCGCTTGGGTAACAACTTTAGCACCCGTACGTGTGCCCTTTGGGTATGTAAGTACCCATACGCGTACCCATTACCCGCATTTCTAATAAAAATAAATATATCAACTATAAAAAATCATATCATTTTAAGTTTTTAGTAACATTTAAATGTTTTCAAAAAACTTATTGTAAAATTATGAAATAAACGAACACTTATGTTACATATGTAATGGTTTAACATCAATGTATTTTTGAAAATTGATAGACATTTATTTTAATATAATAATATAAATCAAAATATATAAATATATATGTTGTGCGGGTATGGGGCGGGCTGGGTACTAAGTTTCCCATATCCGCACCCATACCTGCTTATTTAAGTGGGTAATTACCCGAGCCCGTGCCCGTACCCATTTATGCGGATTTTTGCCCTACCCATTATGGGTATTTTTGTAGGTACCCACTGGGGATGGACCAAATTACCATCCCTAAGTAAAATTGAGGAGAAAAAATATTTCAATTTTCTATATAAAGTATCACATTCTTTTACTTTTGCCTTAAACATAATTCAATTTTTCTGCCCCCAAACTTCATTTTAATTTATAAATTTATATTTATTTCTAAACCAAACTCTATTTGGTGTTGTTTCTATTGCTGTTGATTTTTTGTTTGTGACGTCGTTGTTGTTTTTATGAATAATTTCTCAAAATTTTCATCCAAGACAAAAATTCAATGATTTTTTGTTTTACTTGACTCTTAACACATTGAGAGATGTAAGGTGAAGAATACATTCTTGGAGAAGTATATCTTCTTGGTTAGGGGAGGTCATACCCTTTTCCGTTGATTAATTTTTGTCTTTTGGTATTATTCAAGGTAAGGTGAAGAATGCCAACCACGTGATCAAGATTAATATCATTTGGATAGCAACCATATGGAGCATTTGACTAATGAGGAATGCCATTATTTTTGAGAACATGTCCTATAGCTATGATGTGGTGTATTCTAATGTAATTCTATTTTCTTGGAGATGGATGGCTTTAAGTTAGCCATCGTCTCGTGATAGTTTTTACGATTGGTACAAGTTACCGCTAGCTTGTTTCAACTCTAAGTAGTAGTGTGTTGTAAGAGTAGCACCCCTAGTGCGATTACTTAATCCATTTGCCTAGTGAAAAAAAAATTGAGAAACAAATTCCTAATCATAATGAGAAGATATTGCAACCAAAAATGAAAATGGTGAATGGTAAGAAGCTGTATGTGATATTCCTTACAGTTCTTGGTTTGCAATAGAAGTCATCTATTCCCCCACTTGGGCTAGCAACCAAGGGGAAAAGTACCTCAAGGACATACTTTAAATTCCAACAACTTATGTTTAAGATTTTACTTCTTTTAAAATTGCGCCCTTATTTTAATTTATGATATTTTTACTTATAATATAAATCACCTATCTCCTCGGTTATGCCTTCCAACCGAGAGAAAAACTACAAACTATTCCCTCGATTGTTAATGTCAACCTAGAGAAAAATTCCTAGCAACATTGTTTTCCAAAATACAATGTTAGCTCTCATTCATTTTTTTATTTCTCATAAACTTTTTGAGTCATAGCGAACAAAGCATCTTCTTCATCTTCTCCACATAATGAGCAAACCACCATTTTCCAAAAACTAAAAAAAAAACATTATTTATCTTCTCCGGTAAACCAAACAAAAATTCATCTTCCAAGTCGATAGAAGTAAAGAAACGACGAAGGAAACTATAAGAAGGAAACTCAAACGAAGCTCCAAAAAAGAAACAACAAAGTCGAACCAACTCATTTCTTTAACTCTCTCATTACGTTTCCGATACACATATACTTTCTTAATGACTGTATCAATAATGTTGTTTTGTTGTTGTTGAGATATTTAAGATTTAATGTTGTTGTTGTTTTTGAGATTGAGGGTATATTATTGTTGTGGCATGTTGTTATTGTTGCTACTGCTACTGTTGTTGTTGAGGATGAAAGTTTAATGCTATTGTTGTTATTGAGATTGAATGTTCATTGTTATTATTGTTGTGCTAACTTACCCAAGTTTTGACATATTTCTTAAAGGATGTTAAAATGAGTAATTTATATAGGTGTAGAGTTATTACAATTTGACTTAGCAATGTGACTTATCAAAGTTTTAAACATAGCAAAGTTATCATTCGGAACACGTGATTAATTTTTGTAGCGTTTTGATTTAATTTTCAGAAAGTTCGCAGTTGGATGAAAGTCAATTGATTAAGTGATGAGTATGAGAATTAAGTGATTTCTGATCTAGAAACTTCGCATTTAGTGACCAAATTAAAGACCAAAAAGCCTAAAAACCAGTCACTATAACATTCAGCGGCCAATAAAGTGCTAGTCGCTAACCTTTAGCAATGGATTCAATTACCAAAATTTAGCGACTAAATTTGTGACTAATCTAATACTGAATTCATGACCATATTGAGTTGGTCAAATCCGTGTTGTTGTGTTTAACATTAAGTGCCTTAACAAGTGAGACTTAACATTTGACCACTCAGACATACCATTTTATTTGTTGATAAGTGTATTAAAATTGATATATATTATTAACATAATAAGGAGGTTCAAATAAAATTTCAATAAAATTACATTTTTATTAAATTAATAAAATTGTACTAACAAATATTTTTATAAAAATATATATTTTATTTTTTAATATAATATAAATGTGAAAATTTCATTGAAAATTAAAAATTAGGAGGAAAATAGTAACTTAAGAAATATAATTTGAAAAATAGAGAAAAAAATAAAAGTTATAGGTGACCAGAATTTAGGTCACTTAGTTTTTTTTAATTAACTTTTATATATTAAAGATTTTGGAGATTGAATATGTAGTTGCAAAATTGAAATCGCTAATAGACCGATTTAACGACTTCTAAAATTTTACTAACATGTATTGCTGCGGGAAAAATACTCGAGTCTTCAAACGCTCGAAATAGACACAGAGTCGTCATCGAATTTTATTTATTTCTATAAGAAAAGGGAAAATAACGATAAAACTTTAAGAGATGAGGATAAGATGATCATCACAATCAAATACATGTTCATGGATTGGTTGTTCGAGGGGAAACTATTAGCATACCACATATCTGTTGTACTCAATAGGAGCCGTTTAGTTAACTAAATTTGAATGTGTGCCTAAATGTTTGTTTCTTGTTAATGCTTGCTTTAATTTTTTTTATTTATTAGATATTTACAAAAGGGATAAAAGAGAAGAAAGATTAGTTTTTATTATTTTGCTCACCAAGATTTTGAAACCTTGTGTCTACTTACTTCCGGATGCAATGGGAAATTCAAAGCCTCGTTGTTTGAGGTAGAAAACAAGTGTTTGTTGGTTGTTTTTAATTTACGAAAATATTTTGACGCACGAGAGCAGAAATAGACCAAGTCCAAAAAACATAAATACAATAAACAAAGAGCTAGTGATCATAGATCGTACAAAAAAACAAATATCAAAATAGAAATAAAAAGGACAAACAGGCAATCAAACCCAAACTCAAACAACAATAAACTTTAACTAACATCAAGCGCAACATGCAGACATATGCTTAGAGGTATAAGAAAACAAGAGTACCAACCTAGAGTGCCGTGACCAATAAAAGATGCCTCCTCCCTTCTTTTCTTTCCCCTTTCCTTGTGCTTTTTGTTGTGAGTGCTTTTGAATATTCCTTTTTCTTTTCTCCTTCAGTGCGAGGTTTTGCTTGAATTGATAATGAGGTTTAGGGTTTTTTGGAACAAAGTTTTGTCTTACTACTAAAGATCGGTAAGTTGTTATAATCACCCGACTATATAAAGAGGAAGTACAATTCAAATTCAAACTTCAATCATTCATCTTACTCACATACTGATTTGATTCTTAGAGTGCTAACATTGCACGTCAGTTCATCTCGTACCGTACCAAAAACTTAGATCCACCATTGCAAACTACAACTAGCATTTTCGATCAATTCTAATTCCGTAGCAAAATAAAAATCAATAATGTCACTTCAGTTGAGATCAAATGATATTTATATTTAATTAGATTGTACAATTAGGAAAAAATAATTAATGATCTTTCAAAATAATAATTTGACAATTTTTTATGTCACTTTTTTCACAAATGCGACAATTTTTAATTGATCGAGAGAGTATTATATTTGTTTTTGCTTAAAGCAATTAAAAGAACACTATTTTTTTAAAAATATTTTAATATATCTTTATAGTACAAATTAACACGAGTTACACGACTCATTATTATTTCATGAATGGAAGTTACATTCTCAAAAGAAAAACAAAAACACTAACATATTTGAATTGGTATTGAGATTCAAATAACCATACATGAAACTAATTTGTAAACTTTAGGAGCAAATAAAAATAATTTAATAATAGAAAATAATAAATACTTAATAATATAATAAAAATGATATTAACAATTTATTTATAAAATTCTATAATTTTTAAAAAATACTTCCACGGGTTATTTTTAACTTGAATCCAAGTTAATACTAAATTACACAACCGAACCAAGGGCTTTCTTGTTTAAAGCAAAAAAAAATTTAATCTTTAGAATATTGTTCCTTGAAACATTAATCCCGGAAATTATATTCTTATCTATGTGTTTGGTAGCTGGTAAGTATCTAAGAATATTTATAAAATATATTTAATTTATTTAAAAAAAAATTAAAAGAGTTAAATTAATTTAGAGTAGGAAGTTATAGGTTGTTATCTCTTACTTTCATGGGAATGTAAGATTTCTACTCTTTTGTATGAGAATAAAAAATATCTAATTCATGTGTAAATCCTATTTTCAAGAATAAATGGATACCATAGTAAAATTTAATAAAACTTACAGAAAATTTCTTTATAGACCTCCCAACCTTCTAGCCCACCTCTGGTGAAAAACCTAAACTACCCCTGACTTCGGAAATGTATTTCCGAAATGCAAGAAAAAGGTGTTTTCGGAGATGCGTCTCCGGAAGCGCCTTTTTTTTTTTTTCAAAATTTGTCTTATTTCGGAAGTTTATTTCCGATAACAGCATTTCGGAAGTTCATTTCCGAAATACTGGGCGTTTTGCAGATTAAGCAAAACAACCCCCTCCTCCATTCATTTAACCCTTATTCTATTCTAAACTCAACCTCTCTTCAAAATTTCTGCAAAAAGCAAGTGTGAAGTATCAGAGATTGCCAATATCTTCTTCCAATCTCAATCTAAATCATCCCAAACTCTATTAGTGGTAAGTTTAGTGCATTTTTTTCAATTTTTAGATCCATTATTATATCTCTATTATGGTTGTTTAGGTTGTTTAGATCCATTAGTCAAACTCTAAACTACTATTTAGGTAGTTTAGAATGAATAAAATTAGTTATGTTTTAGGATTTTGGGGTCTGCCATTGGAGGTTGCAGAGAAGTTCTTCGCAGGGGTGTTTCGGAAGTTCATTTCCGAAAACACCTCCATTCCCAGTTTCAGAAATGAACTTCCGAATTGTATCAAAAGTGTAATTTTTTTTAGTTATTTATGTTGTCTCGCATATTAATCGATTTCAATTGTTTTCAGGAACATGTCAGACAACCTAGCACGCATCAGACAGGGTAGAGAGAGACCCAGACTGCGTCGGCTAGACGCGAGCGGGCGGCGCAGCTGGCGTCGACACGGGGACGAGGGCAGGGCCGGGGACGACGTTTGCGAGTTCCCGTGGAGATGGACGATGGTACCTCTACATCTGGATCGAGGAGTCGTCTGGCTCGGGTATCTTCTTCCCGCTAGCAAGAGGAGGAGGAGGAGGAGGTACCGGAGGTGGCAGTATCATACCACGAGGCAGAGGATGTACCGGATGTTGACCCTCCACTCGGGGAGGAGGATGAGCAGGAGGAGGGCTTCCCGGGAGGGCCCAGTGACACTTCAGTCCTGATATCCTACCGCGATCACGTCGCTCGGCGGATCTGGGAGGGAGAGGTATTTTTTATAATTTGCCCGACTACATTATTTAACCGTTTATAATTTAGACGTTTATTCAATATTTTATTAACGTCTATTTACATACTTTTTTATTTGTTTTTTTGTAACAGGAGAGAGAGCCGTTGAAAATGGTGAACCATGCCCGAAAGATTTTCAGTCTGTTTAAACCGACTGCCGAGTGGTTTAACGACGCTGTGAGAGGTTCAGGGCTCAGTGGGCTCTGCATGACGGGGTACACCCCCATCAGCCACGGCATGCAGGGGGCTTTTGTGGAGCGGTGGCACAAGGAGACGTCTTCTTTCCACTTGCCGGTTGGGGAGATGACGATCACCTTGCATGATGTGCAGTGTCTTCTCCACCTGCCGATCAGGGGGCCACTGTTGACTCACTCCCGGATCCAGAGGGTCGAAGCCACTGAGTGGATGGCGCTCTATTTGGGTATGGAGCCCGAAGTTGCTGGATTTGAGTGCGCCACGACATTTGGGCCTCATATCCGGTTCACCATACTGAGCCGCTACTTCGAGCACCACCTGGTGGCGGCCGCCGAGGCTGAGGATGCGGGTGACGAGCTATTTACACATTATCACCGTGGCTGCACTCTCCGGTGCTAGTACATGCATGTGGTAGGCGCTACGATCTTTGTGGACAAGAGTGCGAGGTACGTCGACGTGACCTACCTCCGCTACTTCATGGACTTGACCACCGTTCACCAGTGGAACTAGGGGGCAGCTACTCTGGCATACCTATACCAGAAGCTGAATGAGGCCTCCAACTGGGGGACGAGGCAGTTGACCGGATCCTGCACACTACTCACGGTACGTTTCATTTTAATTGTTCCGTATTTATTTATGTTTCGTATTTGTGTTTCGTATTTACTTATGTTTCGTATTTATTTATGTTTCAGAGCTGGATCATCTCCTACTTCTCTCGCATCCACGGCTTCCACATCGATCCTGCGTACGTTGACGCCATGCCCAGGGCCGCCAGATACGTTCTCCAGAGGGGGAACAATGCGGTGGGACCATACCGTGGGTACTTGGACCGCACGATGCACGATGACGTCACCTGGAGGCCGTTCAGCGACTACACTCAGATTGTCCCCTTTGACGGCATATCTCTATATTCTGGCTGGTTGGCATGCGGGACTACCATCATGGTCCGGTATCTCCCTGAGCGGTGCATGCGGCAGTTCGGATTTGTGCAGATGATACCCAGGTCACCCTTTGAGGCTGCTCCCGACACAGTGACCAGAGTGCAGCTCACTGCCATGTTTGAAGATTGGGAGCATCATGCGGTACCAGAGGAGTATCGTCGCATGCGGGTCACCTAGGACTGGCACAGTGTGGAGGGGTACGTCACATGGTTTTATTGGGTGTCACATCCTCTGTTGACACCCGACGCTCCCGGCGCTCCTAGGCCAGCACACGAGGAGATCCTGGAGAACCAGCAGGCCGAGGATGACCACGCCATTGATCTCCTTCCGATGTGCCAGCGGATAGAGATGCTTGGGCGGGACACGTTGGATCGAGGTGTCGTTCATCAGGGCGGTCCAGAGGCAGTCGCCGTGATGAAGATGATCGTCACTGATGCGGGCTGTGCGGCGGCATACAGGCGGCAGAGGAGGGCCCAGGGTGAGAGGGTTAGGCATACCCAGTAGTGGTCGGGTTTATTTTTTGTTTTGTTTTCGGATTGTATCTTTCGTACACTATTATTATTTGGATTTGGATCGGATCGGTTGGTATATATTAGTATTTTCTATTTATATATCGCTTATTTTATTTGCCGTCTTTCTTTAATTAAAAATACGAGGCTGTTTCCAAAATCATAAAAAAAAAACACAGTTTCTGCATAATTCGAAAGTTCATTTCCGAAACCCCCCAAAATCTGAAAAAAGGTGTTTTCGGAAGTTCATCTCCGAAAACACCCCCCATTTGGTGTTTTCGGAGATGAACTTCCAAAGTCTGAGAAAATTTAAAAAAAAAATACTTCGGAAGTTCATTTCCGAAGCAGGGGTAAACTGGGGTTTTCGCTGGGGGTGACCCCCATAGGAAGGTGGGTAAAGAAAAAACCAACTTAAAACAAACGTGGGAATATGATTTCGAACCTCACACATTCCTGCGGAGTAAAATTCAAATCCATGAAACAAACACACCCCAAATAGTCGTTTCCATGGTGTGAAAATAATTTTCTTTGGCTTTCTATTATATTAAAATTAATTACAACTGTGAAAAATATTTCTTCCTTCGCTTTTTATTTTATCTTTTTTAATTTTTTTAAATTTATCCTTTTTACTCTATTAATAACTATTACTTTTTTAAATCCTTGAGAATTCATCTTTTTCATACAAACTAGTAAACTACCCGTGCTGCCGCACGGGTACATTTTGTATAGGTTAAAATAATTTTGTATAGTTAATTTGTATTCAAATGCATATTGAAAGCAATTTTTATCAAAAAAAATTTTGTGTGAATTTAACTAATCGTGTTCCGTTACAAATAAGAATTGTTAATTAAAATAAAATGGTTATTTAATTGATAGTGCCCCGTGAGAAAAATAGAAAATTTTGACATTTGAAAATAAGAATTTTGTGTCTCAAATAAGTATAATGTCAACTAAAACAAAATATGTATTTTGTTCATAGTGATCCGTGAGAAAAGTAGAAATTTTGACATGTGAAAATAATTTTTTTAATAATTATGAATAATTTTGACATTTGAAAATATTTTTTTTAATAATTATGTTAATTCAATTTATTAAAATTGTGAGCGAAAAAATAATTTGTATAAAAAATTAATGATATTCATGAGTTTGTATAGGTTAAAATAATTTTGTATAGTAAATTTGTATTCAAATGCTTATTGAAAGCAATATTTATCAAAAAAAAATTTGCGTAAATTTAACTGATCGTGTCCTGTTACAAATTTATTTAATACGATATAGATTTTATTTAAATATACATCTAAATTTGAAATGAGTTATTTAATTATAAAATGAATAATAATAATTTAAATTTAATTTGAATATTTGAAAATAAAAATTTTGTGTCTCAAATAAAGATAATTATTAATTAAAGTAAAATGATTATTTTATTGATAGTGTCCCGTGAGAAAAATAGAAAATTTTGACATTTGAAAATAAGAATTTTGTGTCTCAAATAAGTATAATGTCAACTAAAACAAAATATGTATTTTGTTCATAGTGATCCGTGAGAAAAGTAGAAATTTTGACATGTGAAAATAATTTTTTTTATAATTATGAATGATTTTGACATTTGAAAATAATTTTTTTAATAATTATGTTAATTCAATTTATTAAAATTGTGAGCGAAAAAATTAAAATAAAAGTGAAAATATTGGAGAGAAAAATGCAAGAGAGAAAGAGAGAGAAAAGTAAGTAGAAATGAAATGAAAAATAAATGTGGAGAGAGAAGTGAGATAGAATAAGAGTAGTGTAAGAAAAATAAGAAAATAAATATGAATAAGAAAGTTGAAATATAAGAAAGTAAGTGTAAGAAAAAGAAATGTGGGGGAAAATTTGAAATTTGAATGAAAAGAAGAAAAGGAAAAGGTGAGGATATGTGGAAAGTGTAGAAAAATAGTTGGTTTATGAAATGACCAAACTAACCCTTGAGTAGAAAATTAGTTAAAAAGGAAGGGCAATAATGTAATTGTGCAGGACTATTGTTTTGATTGTTAGATAGTAGATATATGTATTCTTTAATATATGGTGAAAGTTGAACAAAGATAAGGAATTGTCTTGATTTGTTTCCGTACACATGCAATCACTGTTTGGATAAAGAATAGTTTGTTGGCTAGTTGCGGAAAGTATACTTAATTTATTCCCTTTACCGATTTTCAATAGAGACGCAAATATTCTTCACTTTTCTACGTTTTTATTTCCCAACAAGGCTTAATTTTATTCCCTTTAAATCCTCTATATAATGCATGCCACATTTAGCTTATCTCATCAACACAGCTCAAAAACTTCAATTAAAACTATACACATTCCTCACATATCAACCTTTGTATCACAATGGAGAGAGTAACAAAGATGGTTTCAGAGAGGCCAGTTGTAATATTCAGCAAGAGTTCATGTTGCATGAGTCATACCATAAAGACACTTTTTTGTGACTTTGGTGTGAATCCAGCAGTTTATGAACTTGATGAGATATCAAGAGGGAGAGAGATTAAGCAAGCACTTTCAAGACTTGGTTCTTCTCCATCTGTTCCAACTGTTTTCATTGGTGGTGAGCTTATTGGTGGAGCCAATCAAGTAATGAGTCTTCATCTTAATCGCTCTTTGATTCCAATGCTTAAAAAAGCTGGAGCTCTTTGGGTTTAATTCCATCACTCATCAGTCACACAATAACTTAAGCTGTTTAATTTATATATTTTGAGGTTATATTCATATGATGAGTTTTAGTATTATATATAACTTAGTGTTACAACCTGAGCTTCCTTCAGCAGCAAGCAACAATGAAGACACAAATGGAGAGAGTGTAACTACCTAACTGATTGATTAGTTATACAGCTGGAAGTTAGTTAGTAGTTTAAGATTGTATATAGGCAGTGCATGATAAGCTAAACATGCATCACTTAGTTGTGTATATAAACAACTTGTAATCTTCTCTATCTTCTTAATGAAGCAAGTTTCATTTCTTTCAATTCATAATATGGTATCAGTTGAACATATCCTTGCTTCATTCATCTTCTTCGTTTGCCTCATTCATCAAGATCTTTCTTCTTGATTTTTCTGAAACTTTCTGTTCTTCTTTTCTTCTTCGTTCCGATTCCTTCTTTTGGATTTTTCTTTCTCATCGATCCAGTGTTCTTGATTTCTCATCATGCCTCCGCGTGTTGCACCACCTGATATTGACTCACCCTACTATATCCATCCAAGTGAAGGACCAAACTCTGTTTGCATCTCACCAAAACTCAATGGTTCCAATTATCTTGCATGGAGTAAGTCTATGCAACTAGCGTTGGGAGCGAAGAACAAGTTTCAATTCATCAATGGCGATCTTGATATTCCTTCACATCAAGATCTCAATCGTAATAAATGGGAAAGGTGCAATCATTTGATTCATTCTTGGTTATTGAATTCTGTTTCTGAACAAATTGCTTCAACTATCGTATTTCATGCTAATGCAATTGACGTTTGGATTGATTTACGTAAGCGTTTTTCAAAAGCTGATCGTATTCGCATTTTTAATCTTCGTTCTTCGATCAACAACTTGAAGCAAGCGTCACGATCTGTTATGGATTACTTCATTGAGTTAAGAGGACTATGGGAAGAGCTCAATGAACACCGTCCACTTTCATCATGCTCGTGTGTTCAACAATGCCGTTGCCTTGCTATGCAGAATGTTCGTGCGTATCGTGCTGAAGATCAGGTTATGCAATTCTTAACTGGTCTTAATGAACGTTTTTCAGTGGTTAGAACTCAAGTTTTGCTCATGGAACCTTTGCCACCAATTAACAAGGTATATTCCTTAGTAGTGCAAGAAGAGAGTAATCATAATTCTGCTAGTGTTACTGAAGATGAGTCTGCACTCATGGTGAATGCTGCTCAACGTTTTGAGTCCAAAGGCAAATCTCCTCATTATAAGCATCCTCCTCGCCAATGCACCTTTTGTCATAGAACTGGCCACACTGTGGATTTCTGTTATCAAAAGCATGGTCACCCTAATTTCAACAAAAACAAATCACAAGCTAATGCTTCCACAACTCATACATCTGATGTTGATCATACACCTGAGAATTCTACAACAATTTCATCTGCTGCTAGTGCTACCAACATCTCTCAAGCTCAATATGATCAGTTGATTGGATTACTTCAACAAGTTAACTTGATCCCATCTACCACTCCTAGCACTACTGCATCTATCTCTACTTTGATGACTACTTCTACTCCCAATGAGGATCTCTCAGGTATTGTATGTAACAGTTTTAGTTCATCTGCTCGAGCCAATTATTGGATACTTGATTCTGGTGCAAATGACCATGTGTGCTCATCTCTTTCTCTTTTTACCTCTATTCATGCCATTAATCCTATTTACATTACTCTTCCTAATGGCAATTCTGTTTGTGTAAATCAAGCTGGCTTTGTACAATTCTCTTCTGATCTCTATTTGGAAGATGTTTTGTATTATAATGATTTTCACCTCAATCTCATTTCCATTTCCAAAATGTGTCAGTCATTGAAATGCCATGCTAAATTCTCTTCTCACACTTGTTTTCTCCAGGATATGAACAACCTGAAGATGATTGGTTTGGGTAGACAGATTGGAGGCCTATATAGACTGCAAGTAAATGCCTGTCCTCCTAAGGGTGCTCTCACCAATACCAACATGTCTCACATTCATTCCACCAGTGTCAACACAATTCTTCCTAGCAATGCTCTATGGCATTTTCGATTAGGTCATGTTTCTAATAAAAATCTCAACCACATGTCTTCACTCTATCCCAATATGTCATTTGATTCTAAGGCTACTTGTGACATTTGTCATTTAGCTAGGCATAAGAAACTTCCCTTTCCTCATAGTTCCAATATTGCAAACTCTAAATTTGAAATGCTCCATTTAGATATATGGGGTCCTTTGTCTGTACCATCTATTCATAATCACAAGTATTTTCTTACTATTCTAGATGACTTTACTCGTTTTGTATGGATTGTGCTCCTTAAATCCAAATCTGAGGTAGCTCCTAAAATTCAGCAATTCATTAAAATGATTCAGAATCAACATAACATCACCCCTAAGATCTTAAGAACAGATAATGGCCCTGAATTTATGCTCACTTCCTTCTATGCTACTCATGGTATTAATCATCAAAAATCATGTGTTGAAACCCCCCAACAAAATGGGAGGGTAGAACGAAAACACCAACATCTTCTCAATGTTGGTAGAGCTTTATTGTATCAATCCAAACTACCTAAACCTTACTGGTCTTATGCCTTAATCTATGCTACTTACATCATTAATAGAGTACCTTCCACCATTCTGAACAATAAATCACCATACCAAATTTTCCATGACAAACTTCCTGAGATTTCTTCTTTCAAAGTCTTTGGTTCTCTTTGTTATGCCTCGAGCCTTAATGTACACAGAACCAAATTAGACCCTAAAGCAAGAAAATCCATTTTCCTAGGTTATCCTCCTCACATGAAAGGTTACATTCTCTTGGATTTAAACAATACAGAAGTCTTCACATCAAGGAATGTTTCCTTCCATGAACACATACTTCCCTACACTCATTCTTCTTGTCAATCTTGGTCTTACTATCCTAGTTCTTCTTTAGACCAATCTAGAGTCCAATTGTCCACTCCATCCTCCATTGAGTCTCTTCACCCTTCCACATTTGACATACCTACTAATTCTGATCCTCTTCCTCCTCATACTCCTCTTCATTCTTCAAATAATTCTCCACCCCCTAACAGTTCAAATTCAGATCCTTTACCCTTACCTACTCGTGCATCCTCTAGAGTGTCTCACAAGCCATCTTACTTGCAGCACTATGTATGCTCTCAGTCTGCCAGCTCAGATCCATCTTCTAAAGGTATGCCATATCCCATCTCTGATTCCCTATCTTATTCCAGTTTATCCATACCTCATTGTCAATATTCTCTCTCTATTTCATCTGTTACTGAGCCTAAAAACTACAATGAGGCTTGCAAATATGATTGTTGGAATCAAGCTATGCAATTGGAATTATCTGCTCTTGAGAAAACAGGTACATGGATCATTGTGGACCTGCCTCCAAATATCAAGCCAATTGGCTGCAGATGGGTGTATAAAATCAAGCACCATGCTGATGGCACTATTGAGAGATTCAAAGCTAGGTTAGTTGCTAAGGGGTATAACCAAATTGAAGGCCTAGACTACTTTGAAACTTATTCTCCTGTTGCCAAAATGACCACAATCAGGACTGTTATCGCTCTTGCTTCTATCCACAATTGGCATCTCCACCAATTAGATGTGAACAATGCCTTTCTCCATGGGCAACTTCAAGAGGATGTATACATGACTCTTCCCCCAGGTGTTACAGCTACCAAGCCTAACCAAGTTTGCAAACTTGTTAAGTCCTTATATGGTCTTAAACAGGCTAGTAGAAAATGGCATGAGAGGTTAACTGATTTTCTTAAACATCATTACTACAAACAAGCTGCTGCAGATGTTTCCTTGTTTATCAAGCAAACACATCATGAATTTACCATTATGTTAGTCTATGTAGATGATGTTATATTGGCTGGTAATTCTTTGCAGGAAATGCAACTCATCAAACAACAGTTACATCATGAATTTCAAATAAAGGATCTTGGTCAATTAAAATATTTCCTTGGAATTGAGGTGGCTCACTCCAAACAAGGAATTTCCTTATGCCAAAGGAAGTATTGCCTTGATCTTCTCCAAGATTCTGCATTCTTATCTACCAAACCTGTCTCTACCCCATCTGATCCTTCCTCTAAGATTCATCAAGATGCTAGCAGCCCATACCATGACATTCCTGCTTATCGAAGGCTAGTGGGGAGGCTCCTATATCTTAATGCCACCAGACCTGATATTACTTTTTGCACTCAACAGCTAAGCCAGTTCTTGTCATCTCCATCCACTAATCATTTCAATGCAGCTACAAGGGTCCTTAGATATTTGAAGTCATGTCCTGGGAGGGGTATCTTCCTACCAAGAAACTCACAATTGACCCTGCAGGGATATTCAGATGCAGACTGGGCTGGATGCTCAGATACTCGAAGATCAATCTCTGGCCAATGTTTCTTTCTTGGAAGATCTCTTATTTCATAGAGAACCAAGAAGCAATTGACTGTTTCAAGATCCTCCAGTGAAGCTGAGTATCGAGCTCTTGCAGCTGCCACTTGTGAGTTACAATGGATAGTGTACTTGCTCAAAGATTTGCATGTCGAGTGTACAAAGCTGCCAGTACTATATTGTGATAATCAGAGTGCATTACACATTGCTGCTAATCCTGTATTCCATGAAAGAACCAAGCATCTAGAAATAAATTGTCATATAGTGAGAGAGAAGATGCTAAATGGTTTGATGAAATTGCTGCCTTGTACTTCAAAGGATCAACTTGCAGATTTCTTTACTAAACCATTGCTGCCTCAGCCATTCAATCGCTTGTTAGCCAAGTTAATGATGCTTGACATTTATCAGCCCTTAACTTGTGGGAGGGTGTTACAACCTGAGCTTCCTTCAGCAGCAAGCAACAATGAAGACACAAATGGAGAGAGTGTAACTACCTAACTGATTGATTAGTTATACAGCTGGAAGTTAGTTAGTAGTTTAAGATTGTATATAGGCAGTGCATGATAAGCTAAACATGCATCACTTAGTTGTGTATATAAACAACTTGTAATCTTCTCTATCTTCTTAATGAAGCAAGTTTCATTTCTTTCAATTCATAATACTTAGTGATAGATTTCGACCGGTGTTTGTTTAAGGACAAGGAACTTCTACCGCTATTGCACTACATGAGGAATCAACTCCTCCGTTTAGCCTATTTTTCTGGTTGAATGTAATGTTTTTGATGTAATATTATCTTTTGATAAGTACAACTAATAAACTATAGAGAAATGCTTCAATGACACTCAAATTTATGGTCATGGATTTTCTCCTTCACTAATTTCTCTCTATCACTCTCTTATATTTCTTCTCTCTTCTTTAATTTATGATTTTTTTATTCATTTTCACTATCTTCTCACACTTGTTTTGTTTGAAGGAGAAGGAATGAGGGAAAGAGAGGATCAAAAGTGCAAATTTACACCCACACATTATTATTTACCAAGAATACATACTTTTTAATTTTTTTTTTATTTTTTTTGTCTAACTTTGAAATTCGTGCAGCACTTGATCCATTGTATACAATTAAGGGTGGAAATAGGCCGAGCCGAGTTAAGTTTTGTCAAGTCTGAACTTGACCTGTCAAAAAACTGAAGCCTAAACCTGACCTGTAGTCTGTTGTAGACTTATTTTTAGACCTGAACCTAGCATTTTCAAATGTATGGTTAACCTACATAAAAGCTTATTTGTTATAGACGTAAATAAGCAATTAAAATATTGTTTAAATAGACTAACTAACTAAAAAATCAACAGACTAAAAATTTGTTTGCATTGACTTATTTTAACTTACCTATTAGCATAAGTTCTGTGGACTATTTGTTTAAGAGAACTTATGAAAACAATGTTTATCAGGTGTTTTCATCTTATTTTCACAAGTTCTTCAAGATAATCAAATTTTATTTATCTATTTTAATTCAAAGTAAAAAACATAACATAATGATAGTGAAAAATTATTCATATTTATTTAAATAGGTCGCTTAAAAGGCTTTTTTGGGGGCCTGAGGCCTGACCTTTTTAACTAAATAGGCTTATAAAAAAGCGTAAGCCTATTATATTTAAAAAAAAAGTGTGGTCTGGCGTGAACTTGTGTAGACTAGTCTGTAGGTCCCTGTTATCGGTCTGACATATTTTCACTCCTACATACAATACGTTGTAAACGTATATGGTGTGAAAAACGGGTGTAAATGTAGCATATCTCTAAACTATATGGATGGATCATAGATTAGATATATTTTTGCATTAAAGATTTTATGAGATATTAGTATTACATATTGGAATTTCATTTACCTAATAACATTATTATTACACAAGTTCCACATAGTTAGACCACCATATGCTAGATTGACACCAAACATAAAGTTAGTTTTTTTATCCTTATCGGTTGTTTCGGCAAAACATATTTGGATATCCTTTCGGAAACTATTCCGGCGAGGTTGCAACAGTATTGGGTATTGTTGAAAGTATTTTCGGGTAAATATTTTCGGTAATATATCGTATCCACAGGGATTGGTTAATATCACTGCCGTTCTATAGTTGTTTATTTTGAGTGAGAAAAAGTAATTGGATTTGTTTTATGATTCTAATATTGTCAAATCTAAATAATAATAAGAATGCAAATAATGAGAATTTGTTAACGATTAAGGAAGTATGTTGAGCTTTAGGGTTCATCAACCTATTCCTATACAACTTATCAATTAATTCACAATTGCACAATCATTTGAATTACTATCTTCACTTATCCTCAAATATGATTCCATGTCTGCAAACCAAATTAGATAACTTTTACCGGTATGAGATTCGATCTCTCCAAATATCAATAACGATAATAGTAATTAAGAACGATAATTATGAAAACCCAATCACAATTCCATCTCTGCAAATTGCAATTGAATCAATATAGGAACCTAGGGCAAAAGTAAAAATCCTCTCTTTCGATCAAGGATTCAACATGATGTAAATTAAAAGCAAGGTTTCTTATTGATAATAAAATTCAAACAATTGTTCATAGGAAAGAATCAATGGTATTGTATATTCATAGGTTAACTACTACCTTAAACTCAACAAGAGGAATTTAGCTCTCCATAGACATGAAGAACACACAAGAATTAATGGAGGGATTCATCTTCATCAATGGAATGTCTTCGATTGGTAAAGAATTGGCCTTCAATTGTTGTTCTTGACTGCAAACTCAGAATGCTCTCCTAATTTCGCTCACAAAAGATCTCTTTTTCACTTGGAAGCTAGGGCTTCTATTTATAAGTTTTGGGCTTTTAACGCCGAGGCCGCGGCGCGGCAACGGATGCGCGCGGCGCGAACAAAAACAGAAACTTTGGCGCGGCGCTGGCTAGAACTCCCGCGGCGCGCCCTTGTCAAACTCCATCTTTTTGCTTTGCCTTTGAGACTTCCAGCTTTCTTTCCTCTTCATGTTTTCCTAAAGCTCCAGTTCAACTCTAAACCTGCATCAATAATACCCACAAGTGATTCGATTTGCTTTACACGTGAACTAAACCTTTTCAGTTCAATTCTCATAACAAACCTATGGATCTATCACAATTTGCATTAGTTTAGAAAAGAAATCACTTATATTAACACATGAATTTACCATTAATTTACTCCTAACAAACTCTCCCCAACTTAGAGCTTTGTTTGTCCCTAAACAATTTAACTTACCTCCAACAAAACATACCAACAGTCATGCAACAAGTTTTTCAAAAAGTTTTCTCAAGTGGTTCCATTTAGTAACCAAAGCAAAATACTCCTTCTCTTCCTGCAAACTCAGAACATACACATGAAACAAATTTTGAAAGCAAATTACCTCCAGAAGTTCAAAACACTACACAATTGTAATTGAACCAGCACTAATTACTCTCATCAAAAAGTATGATGAATAAAAGAGGGGTTAAACACTCATCCAAACAATTAAATCAACAAAGATCCATATCATACGTTCACCAAATTGTTAGCATCAAGTCGTGTGGAATCTGAGAATCAGAAGGTCTTTCTAGGGTTGTAATGCGGTTTAGATTCAAAGAAAAGAAGATAATCAAGGGTTGGTCCTAATCTAGGGAAGCATCCAAATCATAACTCATTCCTTCTTCTCTATACTTTAATTCTCACCCATTCATCTTTTTTTCATTCGTAGCTCAGTGTTTCTTTTTCTTTGCTTTTTCTTTTTTTTTTCAACAACTGTTTAGATTCAAACGTTGTTCTTTTTCAACGAAATTTTTTTTTCAAGCTACGAATTTCTTTTATCCTTCACAGATTACTACCTGTACTTACTCTTCTTTTGATTGTGACTCTCCCCAACTTGGAGATCAACCCGTATCTAGATTATATGAATGCTCCCCTACTTTCTAAAAAGGTCAAAGAGAAAACACATCACCAAATTTTATGGTTGATGGTCCAAAACAAAACTTTTTATTGAGATCAAAACTCACCAGGTATTTTCCTCGGTGCATATTATGATGCTTATCTTGACCTCAGGCTCAAAGAATGGTTAGCAAAAAGATCACACTCTCACAGAAGAAAACAAGTTTTACGTTAAAATAGGCTAAAAGAACTCTCAGATTCAAACAAGCGCCTAAATCACTTTCACAGATTTCCACAAACGATGCAACAACCGGTTTAGCATGATACAAACAAGTCAAAACAATTGATGGTCTCCTGCATATAGTAAACAATGGAAAGCTTTCCTCACAATGGTTAAGGTTAAACCGATCCAATAAAATAGTGTACCATAAAGAACTTCTGTTAAGACTTTACTAACAACCTAAATTTCATGCACACATTAGGAGTTTGAGTTCAAAAATCCATACCTGCTTTGTTACTTTATTGAAAAAGTAGTCGAACTAAAAAATTTCAAAAATTTTCACTTCACTCACTACCACTTTCATGCATGTTGCTTCATTGTTGGTGCTTTGCTTGAGATTCTCATTCTGTGGGACTACTCATTCTAAATTGGGGATAAAACAAACTAATAATAACCAGAAAATTAAAAAAATGCAAAAGAGTAACTCCACCCCCAAACTTGAACTAAACATTGCCCTCAATGTTTCAGAACAAGCCCGAGGGGGTTGACTCACAAGGGGTATTGCCAAATCAATTGAGTCTTCCTAGCTTTCACCAGAAAGGTCCCCTTATTATTTCCTGAACTAAAGATAAACAAAACAAAATAAAACATTAGAAGTGTGGGTTACCTCCCACGAAGTGCTTCGTTTAACGTCGCATGGCTCGACGGTTCATGCTTTCAAGGTTTTAGGAATGGTGCATGTTGCTCCACTCCCCCGAAGTAATCTTTTAACCGTTTTCCATTAACGGTTCTCCTTTCTTTTGTCAGCGGATTCTCTACCATAATGGCACCGTGGTCGCATATATCTTTTACTATCAGTGGTCCAGACCATTTTGTTGTTGCTTTACCCGAGAGACATCTTAGTTTTGAGTTGCACAGGAGTACCTCTTGTCCAACTTGGAAGTAGCTCGGAGTTTGAGTTTTGTCTTCCTTGGTTGCTCCCTTAGTTGCATCGATTTGGAAGATATCACTCTTGTTCTTGAGATGCTTCTTGGCCTTGAACAGAGTAAATTTTACCTCTTCATCTTGCACCCTTATTTTCATGATCCCTTCATCCAGATCAATCATCATTCGAGCGGTTTTCATGAATGGCCTTCCTAGAATCACAGGTACCTCATGATCTTCTTCCATGTCAACAACCACAAAGTCTACCGGGAAAAAGAATTTGTCTACTTTAATTAGCAGATCCTGAATCACTCCATAGGGTGAAGTGATAGACTTGTCGGCCAATTGTAATGTCATACTAGTAGGCTTCATCACAACATTCCCTAGCTTCTTGACAATGGATAACGGGATTAAGTTGATGCTCGACCCCAGATCAATTAACCCATCACCAGTGAAATTACCTCCAATATCTAATGGCAAGGTTACTCGCCCCGGATCGGATTCCTTTCTTGGAGTAGTTCTTTGGATTATAGCACTACATTGAGCATCAAGCACCACAGTTTCTTCATCTGTGCATCCCTTTTTCTTTGTGAGCATGTTCTTCATAAATTTAGCATATTTGGGCATTTGCTCTAATGCTTCGGCAAATGGTATGTTTATGTGGAGTTGTTTGAAGATGCTCATAAACCTGGTATATTTCCTGGCATTGTCATTCTTTGACGGAGCGTGGGGGTATGGTAGATGTTGGCTTGGTATCACATGATCTACCTTTTTTTTCTTAGAACTTTTTCTTTTCTCTGTCATCCCTCTTTCTTTCTTGGTCTCATCTATTTCTCTTTCAGCATCTTTGCTCATGGTGCTCACTATGATTTCATTCTCCTCATCTTCCTCAGCCTGATTATTATCCCCTTTCTCGGTATCATTGATTTCAACTTCTTTCTCAGCGCCTTTCTAACCGGTTCTAGTCACCACTGCGTTACAATGCTCTTTAGGATTATCTTGAGTGTTAGCGGAGAATGTTGCATTTGACTGAGTAGCTGCAATTTGTTTAGCCAGTTGCCCTACTTGAGTTTCCAGATTTTTGATTGCAACTTCCTGGTTCTTCTGATTTGTCATTGACATTTGCATGAACTGATTCATGGTCTCTTCCAACTTAGATTGTCCTCCTTGTTGTGGTGGTGGTTGAGTGTAAGGTTGGAAGGTTTGTTGTTGATACCCTTGATTTGGTGGCCTTTGTTGGTACCCTTGATTGTTATTCCTTGGTGGATAACCTTGTTGGTATGGATGGTTTTGATATTGATTCTGCCTTTGTCCTTGGTTGTTGTTCATGTAATTCACTTCTTCTTCTAGAACTGGTGGACAGAATCCTGTTTGATGATCTCCCTTGCACAATTCGCACTTAGCAACTTGATAAGAATTAGATACCCCATTCAGCTCCTTGATTTGTTGTGGTAATTTAGACATTTGTTGTGTCAAAAGTTCCACTTGTGATGTTAGAAGCTTATTTTGGGCCATCAGGGCATCACTGTTGTTCAATTCTAATACTCCGGGTTTCTTGTCTCTGACAGTTCGATCATGGTTACCCTGACGATCATTCAGAGCCATTCGCTCAATTATTTGAGTAGCTTCAGCAGGTGTCTTGGACATAAGTGAGCCACCAGCTGTGGCGTCCAAGAGTGTTTTGTTGGTCGGGGTGAGACCATTACGGAACATGTGGATTTGGTCAACCTCTGCGAAACCGTGTCCTTTGCACTTTCTCAACATAGCTTTATACCTCTCCCATGCTTCATTCAATGATTCACTACTACCTTGAGAGAATACTGCTATTGCCGTTTTTGCTTCAAAAAATCGGTTTTGGGAATAAAACCGTTCCAAGAATTTTTCCTCTAAGGTATTCCAATCAGTCATCACTGTTTCGGGTTGATCCAAGTACCAATCTTTTGCCTTAGATAGCAAGGAGTGTGGGAACAACCTCTTAAATAATGCTTCCTCATCAGCTTGAGCGACACCCGTGGTACCCGCTAACTCATAGAATCGAGTAAGATGCGTGTACGGGTCTTCATGGTCCAATCCGGCGAAAGGACTTGCACAAATCAATTGTATGATACCGGTCTTCAGTTCTGTCGGTCGCCCGTTGGCGGCAGTTCTAGAGAACTGAGGATTGAGTCTTGGACTATTTGCACATGGACCAGGAGCAGCCATGTTGACAACAGTAGGTTGTATAATAACTTCCGGTTCTTCTTCCGTGAATAGTTCGTGAAAGAAGAGTCCTTCTTGCGACTCGTCAATAGTTTCAAGTTGTTGTGACGATGTCGCGGTTGCGTTGTCTCTTGTTCTTGCTATGTTTGCTCTTCTTCGTGCTTTGCTATTTAACCTCCTAGCGGTCCTTTCGATCTCGGGATCAAAAAGAAGTTGATCGCTAGAAACTTTGCTGCGCATACACGAATTTCTGCACAAACTAACAAACGAGTGAAACAACCAAATTAAGAAAATAAAAATTAAAACTCAAAATAAGAACTATTGCAATGCGTGCAATATTGACACCAATCCCCGGCAACGGCGCCAATTTGTTGAAAGTATTTTCGGGTAAATATTTTCGGTAATATATCGTATCCACAGGGATTGGTTAATATCACTGCCGTTCTATAGTTGTTTATTTTGAGTGAGAAAAAGTAATTGGATTTGTTTTATGATTCTAATATTGTCAAATCTAAATAATAATAAGAATGCAAATAATGAGAATTTGTTAACGATTAAGGAAGTATGTTGAGCTTTAGGGTTCATCAACCTATTCCTATACAACTTATCAATTAATTCACAATTGAACAATCATTTGAATTACTATCTTCACTTATCCTCAAATATGATTCCATGTCTGCAAACCAAATTAGATAACTTTTACCGGTATGAGATTCGATCTCTCCAAATATCAATAACGATAATAGTAATTAAGAACGATAATTATGAAAACCCAATCACAATTCCATCTCTGCAAATTGCAATTGAATCAATATAGGAACCTAGGGCAAAAGTAAAAATCCTCTCTTTCGATCAAGGATTCAACAATGATGTAAATTAAAAGCAAGGTTTCTTATTGATAATAAAATTCAAACAATTGTTCATAGGAAAGAATCAATGGTATTGTATATTCATAGGTTAACTACTACCTTAAACTCAACAAGAGGAATTTAGCTCTCCATAGACATGAAGAACACACAAGAATTAATGGAGGGATTCATCTTCATCAATGGAATGTCTTCGATTGGTAAAGAATTGGCCTTCAATTGTTGTTCTTGACTGCAAACTCAGAATGCTCTCCTAATTTCGCTCACAAAAGATCTCTTTTTCACTTGGAAGCTAGGGCTTCTATTTATAAGTTTTGGGCTTTTAACGCCGAGGCCGCGGCGCGGCAACGGATGCGCGCGGCGCGAACAAAAACAGAAACTTTGGCGCGGCGCTGGCTAGAACTCCCGCGGCGCGCCCTTGTCAAACTCCATCTTTTTGCTTTTCCTTTGAGACTTCCAGCTTTCTTTCCTCTTCATGTTTTCCTAAAGCTCCAGTTCAACTCTAAACCTGCATCAATAATACCCACAAGTGATTCGATTTGCTTTACACATGAACTAAACCTTTTCAGTTCAATTCTCATAACAAACCTATGGATCTATCACAATTTGCATTAGTTTAGAAAAGAAATCACTTATATTAACACATGAATTTACCATTAATTTACTCCTAACAGGTATTTGGAGAGTTTTTAGGAGAAGGAATGATAGGTATTTGGAAACTAATTCTTGCATTTGCTTATGCAATACCTTGTTCTAGTGGTGCTATTATTTCTGCTAAGTATCGTGGTGCTATTAATTCTTGCATTTGCATTTGCTTATTATTTCCTAAAGGTTTGAATGAGAAATCCACACACTCTAAGTCAAAGATAATGATGAAGAAACCTTTGCCTGATATTGATAAAGCATTTTCTCTCATCATTCAATAAGAACGGGAAATGAATAGCTCTGCATTAGTTAAGGCTTAATCTTCAGCTAATGTTGAAGACACTGTTAATTCAATTTGTCAAGTTCAAATTCATTCAGGTAATTCTAATGGTAAACATGGATACAATGCCTTCAAAGGGAAGAATCGTGGCCCCAATGGTCCTAGAGGTCAAAATTGAGTTTGTACACACTTTGGCAGAAATAATCACACTGTAGAAACTTGCTTCCTCAAGCATAGTTATCCACCAGGCTTCAAAGGCAAAGGAAAAGAAAAAGCTTCAAGTAATACTACTCCAACTGCCACAGTTAATGCCATTTTAGATGCTTCTCCACAAGGCTCATCCACATCTCCATATGGTATTACTCGAGCAGTACACCAACATTCTTGAATTGCTTCAACAGTCCAAGCTTAATTATCAAGCTAATTCAATTTCTACCTCACCTTTTGTCATGCATTCACACACATCTACCACTAATGATAAGAGTCCTAACCTTTGGGTTTTGGACACTGGTGCCACAGATTACAATTCATATGGTAATGCTCTTTTTATCAATTGCAAAAATATTATCCTTGTGCATGTCAATTTACCTGATGGCTCTCACATTGTAGAATCCATGTATGGTAATGTAGTCTTATCTTCCTCATTTATATAATGTCCTTTATATCCCTAGTTTTCAAGTTAACCTGAATTACATTGATAAACTTGCTAACAATAATGATTTTTTGTGCATTTTAGTGTTGATACCTATAAAATCATGCATAATCATTCCAAGAAAATGATTGGTACAACTAAATTGCAAAGAGGACTCTATGTGTTTGACACTACCAACCAATCCTCAGTTTACAATTCCACTATTAACCCCTATTGTAATATTTGACATTTGATATTAGGCCATATTTCTGATATAGGATAGAAAACTATTTCAAAATTGTTTCCTATTGTACCTTGTAAATCTGACAATAATCCATGTGATTCATGCCATTTTGGAAAACAAAGAAAATTACCATTCCCAAATAGTGCAACTCATTCTTCTACTCTTTTTGATATCTTGCATGCTGATGTATGGGGTCCATTTTCTACTATTTCAATGTTATGACACAAATACTTCAAAACATTAGTATATTATAGCAGATATACTTGGGGTAATCTTTCTTAAAACAAAAGATCAAACCAACAATATTATTATCCAGTTTGTAGCTTACATGGAAAACCAATTTCACATTTCACTTAAATGCCTTGAGACAGATAATGGTACATAATTTTTAGCCTTATCTGAATTTCTCTTAGCCAAAGGAATCATTCACCAAAAATCTTGTGTTGAAACACCCCAACAAAATAGGATGGTTGAAAGAAAACACCAGCATATTCTAATTGTAGCTAAATCCTTATACTTTCATCCCAATATACCTTAGAACATGTGGATTTTTTTAGTTCAAAAATTAAAAAGTCTATATGATGTCCTATTTTCATAACCTCCATCTTTGATACACTTAAAAAAATTTGGCTGCGTAATTTTTTCCACTTCATTACATGCTCACAGGACCAAATTTGACCCTAGAGCTAGAAAATTCATATTCCTTGGTTTCAAGGATGGTACTAAAGGATACATCTTTTATGACCTGCACAATCATAATGTTTTTTCAAGAAATGTCATATTCTATGAAACTCACTTTCCTTTCAAAAATAGTTCCATTTCTAACCCTACCACTGTCAATATAAAAAATCCATATGATATTATTTTTTAGGACATTCCTGACTTGACAACTCATTACCTAGTACACCTCATACTAATGAAAGTATTTTACCTGTTACATCACCTTTTTATCTTACCTCTCCTAACCAGCCCATTTCTCCCGGTACTACTTCCTCTTCTTTACCAGACAATTCTTCCAATGACAATTTATCTCAATCCCCTCCTACACCTACTTTCCCAAAATGAGTCTGCAGATCCCCTTTTACCCAACAGTCCTCCCGCAGACACACCTATCAGTCCCATAAGACAATCTACTTGAGTGTCTCATTTCCCAAGTTATTTTACTGATTATCATTGTTATGTTGCATTTCATAAGTCATCTCTATTGCATTCTACTGATACATCCATTGCATATCCTCTATATTTTTTCATCTCTTACAATAATTGTACACCTTCATATAAACAATTTTGTTTTTCTATATCCTCTCACATTGAACTCAAAACATACAACCAAACCATTAAGCTTGTCTGTTGCAAGCATGCCATGGATGTTGAGTTACATGCCCTAGCAGAGAATCATACTTGGGATGTGGTTGACTTACCTTCTATAAAACATCTCATTGGGTGTAGATGTGTTTACAATATTAAGTATAAAGAATATGGCTCCGTTGAGAGATAGAAAACTAGGTTGGTTGCCAAAGGGTACACACAGATGGAAGACACTGATTATTTTGACACTTTTCCCCTTATTGCTAAGCTTACCACAACTAGAGTTCTATTGTCTATTACAACTATTAAAGGTTGGCATTTGGAGTAACTTGATGTCATTAATACCTTTCTTTATGGTGATTTATATGAGGAGGTCTACATGAATCTTCCGCCTGGCTTGTCTACTTCTAATTCATCTCAGGTTTGAAAGCTTCATAAGTCTTTATATGGCATAAAGCAAATTAACCAATAGACAATGGCACTCCAAACTCTCTTCTTTTCAAATATCAATTGACTATTCCCAATCAGAAGCTCACCATTCTCTCTATGTTAAATCTAATCACATTGGCTCTACTGTTTTACTTGTTTATATCGATGACATTGTTTTAGCAGGCACTTTCATGGCTGAACTTCAATCTGTCAAACATCTCTTGCATCAAACCCCTGATCTTTCGACTTTTTACAACGATTGGATATTTCAACCGTAGTAAAAAATAGTAAATTATCCAATTTATTATCACGACCTATAGTCTGTAATGAAAACTAGTACACTTAGTATCACACTCATCGTCATCACAGACTATACCCGTGATGAAATCATTATTTCAATCTTAGTGAAATTTACATTTAGTAAAATTTACTTTTTGTACTACATATTTCATACAAACAATTCTTTTCAAATTAATGATTAAACTATTTCATTAGAACTTAGGCTTTTGATTGTTTTTAAACGTGAAGGTTCTATTTTGCTATGTAGGGGTGGCCTTGAGCATGGGCTCACGGTGCGGGAGCTCAGGGCCCCGTATATATATATATATATATATATATATATATATATATATATATATATATATATATATATATATATATATATATATATATATATATATATATATATATATATATATATATATATATATATATATATATATATATATATATATATAGGGCATATCATATGAGAATGCCATATTTATATGAGAATGTGAGAATGAATCTGAACCGTTGGATTTTAAAATAAATGGTGGAGATTATGAGTGAATCTTTTTTTTCTCTCTCCTACTTCATTTATTTCAAGATGCAGGAGAGAGAGAAAAAAGATTCACTCATAATCTCCACCATTTATTTTAAAATCCAACGGTTCAGATTCATTCTCACATTCTCATATAAATATGGCATTCTCATATGATATGCCCTCTATATATATATATATATGTATATATATATATATATATATATATATATATATATATATATATAATTTTCTATTATAGAAAAAATTGTTAGAATTTTTTTAAGAAAACAATGGCTAATAAAGTTATAGGAGCACTACAAAGTCAAAATTAATAAAATAATGAAATTTTCCATTAATAAAATGTAGAGTAGAATAAAATCAATTAATTCCTCTAAAATAAAATCAATTAATATATCCATAATTCTAACAACTAAAGAATTTAATTGATATATATATATATATATATATATATATATATATATATATATATATATATATATATATATATATATATATATATATATATATATATATATAATTTTCTATTATAAAAAAATTGTTAGAATTTTTTTAAGAAAACAATGGCTAATAAATTTATAGGGGCACTACAAAGTCAAAATTAATAAAATAATGAAATTTTTTATTAATAAAATGTAGAGAAGAATAAAATCAATTAATTCCTCTAAAATAAAATCAATTAATATATCCATAATTTTAACAACTAAAGAATTTAATTGAGGCACTAAAATTAAAATAATGATATAAAGAATATTTTATAATATTGATAATGTTATTTGATAGGTTAGAAATTTTTTGACCGTGTCAAATTTGAATTAAGCTGTTGATCTTGATAGTGAAATTTTGTTTGAAGAATTGAAAGTTATTAGAGAAGTTTTAACAGCTGAATCAAAATCAAGCTATATGATATTGAGTTCTTTAAAGACTTTTAATTGTTTTCCTAATGCATGCATAGCTTATACAATAATATGGACTATTCCTATTAGTGTTGCATCTGTTGAAAGAAGTTTTTTTAAATTAAAATTATTAAAATCATATTTGAGATCTATTATGTCACAAGATAGAATAAATAGTCTTGCGTTGATTTCAATTGAAAATAATTTTTAGAAGAACCATGCTTATGACCAAATTATTAATGATTTTGCAACAAAAAATGCTAGGAAGATGATATTTAAATAATTTTAAAGTGTTTGTTCAATTTTTTTTAGGAAAAAAGATCAAATCAAGAAGAAGAAAAAGAAAAAGAAGAATAATTCTCTTTATAGTGGTTTATGTTTTGATGTAGTATAAACATTGATTCAAAGATTCATATTTGTATTCTTTTTGCACAATGTCAAATGAAAATGTTTTTTTTATCTAATTATTTCATTTATCCTTTTGTATTTATTGTTAAAAAATATACAGGAACACCACTCTTTTGATTCACCCAAAACACCCAACTTCAAAGGACTGCCCCTGTTGTTATGTATTCCACCTTTTTATTTAAAGGAATCTCACTTATAATAATTCGAATATGCTACCCAAAGTGAAATACCATGTATTCCTCCCGTTTTAGGCACATAAAATTAATCAATATTTTTTTCCTTTTTCTTATGTTTTCGCCTCCTTTTAAAGAAACCATTTTTGTGAAAAATACAATTACCCTTTTTTGCTTAGCATATGTAGTATTATTTCCACTGCTAAACTTATTCTTAAAGTAAAGTTATCTCATAATAAAGTTAAATGTTGAAAACTTTTGTAACTTCCATAGCTGTCATAAGAGCTGTATCTAAAAAAATTCAAGGAACTAAAAAAAGAAAATTCGTTAGGGACAATAAACATAACATAAAAAACCTTCTTTTGTTCCATTGAAGGACAATAAACATAACATAAGAGATAGAGAGAGAGAATTTCAACAAACAGAGATTTAATACAATACGTTGAGTTTTCTATAGTATGAGATCAACTTTTACTATAATTAAAATTAAAAACATGTACTTCATTCATTGTGGCTTATTCCACGGAAAGCAAATAGGTGTAGGTGTATGCGACTTTGATTCTGGAGTTCTACATGGTCCAGATTTGTATACATTCCAATTGCAATTATGACAATCAGCTCTCGGCCTGTCCCAATCTATAAATATATCAAACCAATGAAATTCACCCGTCCATGCAAAGGAACAAAAGAATAAGGTTTTTGCAAACCATTTAGGACGGAAACTAAAACTAAAACTTTCACCATGATGCAAAAGTTGAACTCCAAGATTGTCATCTTTAGATTTACAATTAAGAGTTAAATCTAAATTTCCTTCTAAAGAGTTAACAATATTGACATGAATTTTATTAAAAAGACCGTCAATTGAGTTTACAGCATTCACTTGAACGTTGTGAACATATTGCACCGATAACAGCATCAACATACATATCACCACAACTTTTTGGTTAAATGGAGACATTATACCTTCGTTTAATTTTTTCTTTTGAGTTTGAAAATAATTGATATTGATATAAGAAGGAGCAAAAACTATATTTATAAGAAGAAACACATATGTAAATAGATGCAGACAAAAGATCAGTCAAGATTTATAATTTAATATTTATTTTTTATTTTTTATCATCAATTGATTGTGGCACTTAATAGAAATTTAAAAAATCAGTTACATTTTAGCATTGTAATAATAACTTTTTATTTTAAACAAAATTAACAGCTTTCATTAATCAAAGGGAACTCAATACAAGGAGGAGGTAAATTAAACAAAATTAACAGCTTTCATTTTTTACTTAAAATATCTCAATTTTGATTGTAAAATAAATATTGTTAAAAATAATATTCTTATTTGATAACAGTTTTATATATATATATATATATATATATATATATATATATATATATATATATATATATATATATATATATATATATATATATATATATAAATAAATTACCACTCTTAAAAATAATATCATTTACATAAATAATTTATAATAATTAGAACCTAAAGTTCTTCTCATTTACATAAATATTTTGTGCCTTTTATTTATTTAGAATCACAAACACAACATAGATCAATTAAATAATATATTTCATATAAATAACTTATAATGTTATTCATAAATAAATTTAAATATAAAAAATAAAAAAATCTTTTTAATACTTCTTATTCTAAAATATTATAATGTACTATAAAATTATATTTGTCTTTGACATTATTTTATTATCTCATTTCCCCTCATTTTTATTAAGGAAAGATAAAAAAAAAATTGATACTCCTATGTAAAATACATTTTTAGGTTATAATAAAGACAATATATTAAAATATAAAATACTTAAATTTAGAAAACTATTAATATTTCTATATTTTAACTTTATTTAAAAAAGATTTAGTCACATTTATTTATTTAGAATGATAAATACTACATAGACCAATTAAATAATATATTTTATATAAATAATTTACTTATCCTTATAATAAAGACAACATATTAAATCAATTATAAAATAATAACTCAAAATAAAATATATATTTCTATATTTAATTTAATTTTAAAATTTAATATTATTCTAATTCTAATAATAATATATTTTGGTGTAAATTTTAATAATATCTAAATATATTATTTCCTTCTAATTCTAGTAGATAGTTATACTCTAATTCAAGTAGATAGTTATAGATTTATAATAATTACTCTAAATATTATTCTACTACTTTTATTATAGATTTAGTATAATAATTACTCTTTTAATATTACCTTAATTCTAGTAGATAGTTAGATAGTACTTTATTAAAATAACTACTCTCTTAATATTACTCTAATTCTCTTTATAGTTTATAATAACTCTTTTTATGAACAACTACTTTATTAAGTCTTTTAATAGATTTACTGCTACTTTATAATAACTACTTTTTATAAATCTATAACATACTACTTTTTAATTTTTCAGTTTTTCCGACTGTCATAAAAATAATATTTTATTCAATATTTTATTTTTGTTTATCAATTACTATTTTTCTATTAATTCGTAGGATAATAAATTTTTAAAAAACAATAGGAATTAATAATAATAATAATAATAATAATAATAATAATAATAATATAAATAATAGCATATGAAAACAATGATAAAATATTATATCTTTTTATATTCTTACACAGTGTTATAACCAGGCCCGACCCTGGGCATGAGCAAGAGGCTCTACAGCACACGGTCCTAAGTTTTAGAGGTGCTAAATTTTTAAAAAATTCAATTTTTTTGCATTAATAATAATAAATATATAAATAAATATAAAAAATTTAATAAAAAAAATTTGTTATAATAAAAATTCAATACAATTAAAAAAATGAGATTGATCAAATTTCAAATAGTTATAATTAAATTTGTTTTATTAATACAATTATATCTTTTATATGTGCCACTTTTATTTATTATAATTGTATTTTTTATTCTAAATTTAGGCCCATTTTTAAAATTAGAACGGGCCTTCGGCACTGGTTATAACAACCCTTAATCCTATGTTTATTATTTATTCACTTCTTTTTCTACCAATTTCACCTATTTGTTATTTTTTTGGATTTTTACAACGTATGCTATTGATATATAACAACTTCAATCAATAAGAGATTTTTTTTCTAATAACTATTTGCATAGTTATTTATCTTATTATTAAATTTCATATTCAACTATTCTATTTTCATATAAAACACCTTATATGTTTTTGCATGCTTAACGAAGATATGATATTTTAAGCATAAATAATAACAAATATATTTACTTCAAAACAAATACATAACTTCATGAATTAAATTTTTATTTATAATTTATTTTTTCAGCTTTTTTTTTTGTCTTTTTTTAAAAAAAAAAAATTTCTTTCATTTGCTAATATTTGCTAATATAGTGGGATAGGAGTTTCCCTTCCTTCCAATATTGTGATTTTTTTGTTAATTAAGATTGAATTTATAATAAAAAATATTATATATTTTGTTAATAAAATGTGATTGAGTTTATTACTAATTTAAATATAATTAATGTTGATATGGTATAAATTAATTTAATGAATAAAAATTGTATTACCATAATAAATTCATAATATTGAAGTTGTTTATATCATATTAGTTTTTAAGTTTTAATTCACTTTTTCAATTGACTGTATTGAAGAGAATTATATTAATATTTATCTATTTTTGCTCAATATTATGGATCAATTAGATATTGTCGAAGATTTAGATGTTTGTCACGTGAAACATGAATGTATGAGAAGAAGGATATATTTTATAATACTCAGTAATACTATAATAAATTTATGGCATTGAACATATTTATATTATATTATATTATACTATAATTAAGATTTCTATTCATTTTTTCTCCGTGGGATCGTGCTATGATTTCTATTCGAATGATCTAATTCCTTTTGGTCCCGTTAACAAGTATGAGAAAGCGTTTCGGGTTCTTTGGAAAGCAGAAGTGCCCTTCAAAATTAAGGCATTTAGTTAGAGACTCTTTCTAGATAGTATTCCCACTAAGGAGCTTTTGGTGTATAGTGGTATTTTTCTTTAATTAGATAATCTCAAGTGTATGTTTTGTGGTTTTGGTATAGAAAATAGGAACCATTCTTTTTTGCTTGTAGTATGATGAAGCGTATTTGGTCCGAAGTTGCGCTTTGGGTGGGAAAATTGGTTAGTGTGGAGGAGGAATGTTTGTCAAGTTTTATGGAACAACATTACTTCTTCTGGTTACATAAAGTCAAGATTAGTAAGGCGGATGTTGTTTGGCTTGCCACTTCTTGGTCTTTATGGTTGTTAAGGAACAAATGGTGTTTCCGGGGAGAGGGATGGAGTTTAAACGACACGGTTTGGAACATAAAGATTTTGGCATGGAGGTGGTCTTTTTGTGTCAAAATTACCCATCCCAATTATTCCTTCTATGAGTTTTGTAAAGATCCTATTTCTTTTCTCTCGTAGTGTAATTGATGGGTAATTTTTTCTCTTTTGTCGGGTATTGCCCGTTTTATCATGTAAAAAGGTTAGAGAACTCTTAGTTCTCCCTTATATTAAATCTCTGCTTACACAAAAAAAATTTTGATTGTATTGAACATGATTATATTTTTAAACTTAATTATATTATGTGTTTAATTTGTTAAGAAATAGGCTTAAAATACCTATTACTTTAAAATATTTTACTGTATAGAATTAAAACATTATTTAAAAAATATTTGATACTAATTTTAAAAGAAATACTTCAGCTCTATAAATATTTTTTACTTCATTAAGTAAAATATATAAGGTATAATTTAAAGATATTGATTAAATATTATATTATTCAAAAATATTATTAATTACAAAAATCTCCTATTTTTTCTTTATTATTGACTAGCCAATATTCATTTTCGTATTTGTGATTTTTTTAACTTTTGTATGAAAATAATGTGAAATCTTATTTGTCACTATTCACCCTTCTAGAGATCCCTCTAGGGTTGGATGAATTCTCTAATATCAAGGCCTTTGATGTCACTATTCACCCTCCTAGAGATCCCTCTATCAAGGAGGTTATTGTTAGAACAAGATTTGTTCTGATCAATATTCTTAGTTTTGATGATAACAAGGATATGAATTTTGTGTAAGATAATGTGGTACTCTAATACATTGCAATTTCCCTTTCAGGAAATATATAAAGAGTATGCACAAATCAGCGCTCAGAAGCTTTGTCTCAGAAGGTTCAACATGCAACATCAGAACATGGTCTGGCAAGACATCAGAAGATGGTCAAGGCAGAATCAGAACATGGGTCTATGGAAGCATCAGAAGAACTTGAGATCAGAAGCAGAAGCACTGAAGTTCTCATGGTATCACGCTCAGAAGCACTTCAAGGTCAGAAGACAAGAAGATGCTATGCACCAAGCTGTTTGACTCTGATGATATTCAAATATTATATTCACAAACATCAGATCAGAAGAAAGTACAAGTGGCAGGCTACGCTGACTGACAAAAGGAACGTTGGAAGCTATTAAAGGCAACGTCAGTAGACACAGCGTGAACAAGGCTCGAGGTAGTTGACAAAAGCGTGAAACATTAAATGCAATGCATTACGAAATACGCAAAGCATTAAATGCGCCCAACGGTCATCTTCTCAAACGCCTATAAATATGAAGTTCTGATGAGAAGCAAGGTTAACAACTCTGAACCAAATTCTGTGAATATTAACTTGCTGAAACGCTGTTCAATTCAAAGCTCAGAAACTTCATCTTCATCAAAGCTCACTACATTGCTGTTGTAATATATTAGTGAGATTAAGCTTAAACGTTAAGAGAAATATCACTGTTGTGATTATAGCTTTTAAGAAGCATTGTAAAACTCTTATTTGATTACATTAATTTGTAAGTAACTAGAGTGATCAAGTGTTGATCAGGATACTCTAGGAAGTCTTAGCTTGTGTCTAAGCAGTTGTAATTAGAGTGATCACGTGGTGGTCAGGATACTCTAAGAAAGTCTTAGCTTGTGTCTAAGCATTTGTTCCTAGAGTGATCAGGTTGTGATCAGGATACTCTAGAAGACTTAGTCGCGGACTAAGTGGAAAACCATTGTAATCTGTTGCGATTAGTGGATTAAATCCTCAGGTGAGGTAAATCACTTCGTGGGGGTGGACTGGAGTAGTTTAGTTAACAACGAACCAGGATAAAAATAACTGTGCATATTGTTTTTATCGTTCAAGTTTTTAGACTACACTTATTCAAACCCCCCCTTTCTAAGTGTTTTTCTATCCTTCAATTGGCATCAGAGCGCCGGTTCTAAGGTGCAAGCACTTAACCGTGTTTAGAAAAGATTCAGGAAGAGAAAAACGCTTCAGTAAAAGATGGCTGGTGAAATTCCAACAAATCCAGCTGCATCTACATCTGGCTCTGCTGAGCAATACAATGGTAACAATGGTTATACTAGACCACCAGTATTTGATGGTGAAAACTTTGAATACTGGAAAGATAAACTGGAAAGTTACTTTCTTGGTCTAGATGCTGATCTATGGAATCTTCTACTGGATGGTTACAAACATCCTGTTAAAGCTACTGGTGTAAGGCTCACGAGAAGCGAAATGAATGATGATCAAAAGAAAGATTTCAAGAATCATCACAAATGCAGGACTGTTTTGCTGAATGCTATCTCTCATGCTGAGTATGAGAAGATATCTAACAGGGAAACGGCCCATGACATATATGAGTCCTTGAAGATGACTCATGAAGGAAATGCTCAAGTCAAGGAGACCAAAGCTCTCGCACTAATCCAGAAGTATGAAGCCTTCAAGATGGAGGATGATGAAGACATTGAAAAGATGTTTTCAAGATTTCAAACTCTGACTGCTGGATTGAGAGTTCTGGATAAAGGCTACACCAAGGCTGATCATGTAAAGAAGATTATCAGAAGCTTACCCAGAAGATGGGGCCCAATGGTGACTGCATTCAAGATTGCCAAGAATCTGAATGAAGTTTCTTTGGAAGAGCTTATCAGTGCCTTGAGAAGCCATGAAATTGAGCTGGACGCTAATGAACCTCAGAAGAAAGGTAAGTCTATTGCTTTAAAATCTAATGTTAAAAAATGCACTAACGCGTTTCAGGCTAGAGAAGAAGATCCTGAAGAATCAGAATCTGAAGAAGAAGATGAACTGTCCATGATCTCCAGAAGGGTGAACCAACTCTGGAAGAGCAAGCAAAGGAAGTTCAGAGGCTTCAGAAGTTCAAAGAGATTTGAACGTGGAGAATCTTCTGGTGACAGAAGATCTGACAAGAAGAAGGCTGTCTGCTATGAGTGCAATGAGCCTGGACATTACAAGAATGAGTGTCCGAAACTTCAGAAGGAGAATCCCAAGAAGAAGTTTCATAAGAAGAAAGGTCTTATGGCAACATGGGATGATTCTGAATCAGAATCAGGATCAGACTCTGAAGGAGAGCAGGCAAACTTTGCGCTGATGGCGACAGAAGATGATGGATCAGAATCTACATCAGAATCAGATTCTGAAGAGGTATTTTCTGAACTATCTAGAGAAGAGTTAGTTTCCAGTCTAACAGAGCTTCTTGAATTAAAAGTTCATCTTAGTATCAAATACAAAAAGCTGAAAAAGCAATTTGAATTTGAAACTAAGCTTGAGTTAGAAAATTCTGAATTAAAAGAAAAAGTTTTAAAATTATCCAATAATGTTGGATCTCCTTCTGATTCAGAAAAATCCACTCCCAGTCTGAATCATATTCTGAAAGAATATGATTTAAGTTTCAGGAAGTTCTTATCTAGAAGTATTGGCAGAAGTCAGCTAGCTTCTATGATATATGTTGTGTCTGGGAACAAGAGAGTTGGCATTGGTTATGAGGGTGAAATCCCATACAAGCTTGAATCTGTGGATGATATGAAAATATCATACAAGCCTCTGTATAACCAATTTAAATTTGGCCACTCCCATGATATTAAGCACACATCACATGCACAAAGTTTTCACATAACACACACCAAGAAGCATGTGACACAACCTAAGAAATATCATGGAACTCAGAATAAGAAGTATCATACTGTTCCTCCTGCTAAATATTTTGCTAAACCCAAGTTCAATCAGAACTTGAGGAGAACTAACAAGAAAGGACCCAAGAAATTGTGGGTACCTAAGGAGAAGATAATTTCTGTTGCAGATATCCTTAGCGGCAAAGAGGACAAAAAGCAAAATGTCATGGTACCTGGACTCTGGGTGCTCACGACACATGACGGGAAGAAGGTCTACATTCCAAGACCTGGTGCTTAAACCAGGTGGAGAAGTCAAGTTTGGAGGAGATCAGAAGGGCAAAATCATTGGCTCTGGAACCATAAGTCTTGGTAACTCTCCTTCCATAACTAATGTACTTCTTGTAGAAGGATTAACGCATAACTTATTGTCCATAAGTCAATTAAGTGACAATGGTTATGATATAATCTTCAATCAAAAGTCTTGCAAGGCTGTAAGTCAGAAGGATGGCTCAATCCTATTTACAAGCAAGAGGAAGAACAACATTTATAAGATTGATCTTTCTGATCTTGAGAAGCAGAAGGTGACTTGTCTTATGTCTGTTTCTGAAGAGCAATGGGTCTGGCACAGAAGATTAGGACATGCTAGTTTGAGAAAGATTTCTCAGATTAACAAACTAAATCTGGTCAGAGGACTCCCAAATCTGAAATTCAAATCAGATGCTCTTTGTGAAGCATGTCAGAAGGGCAAGTTCTCCAGACCTGCATTCAAGTCTAAGAATGTTGTTTCTACCTCAAGGCCGTTAGAAATCTTGCACATTGATCTGTTTGGCCCAGTCAAAACAGCATCTGTCAGAGGGAAGAAATATGGATTAGTCATCATTGATGATTATAGCCGCTGGACATGGGTAAAGTTCTTGAAACACAAGGATGAGGCTCATTCAGTGTTCTTTGAATTCTGCACTCAGATTCAATCTGAGAAAGAGTGTAAAATCATAAAGGTCAGAAGTGATCATGGTGGCGAATTTGAGAACAGATTCTTTGAGGAATTCTTCAAAGAAAATGGTATTTCCCATGATTTCTCTTGCCCCAGAACTCCACAGCAAAATGGAGTTGTAGAGCGAAAGAATAGGACTCTACAAGAAATGACCAGAACCATGATCAATGAAACCAATATGGCTAAGCATTTCTGGGCAGAAGCAATTAACATTGCATGCTATATTCAGAATAGAATCTCTATCAGACCTATTCTAAATAAGACTCCTTATGAATTGTGGAAGAACAGAAAGCCCAACATTTCATATTTCCATCCTTTTGGATGTGTATGTTTTATTCTGAATACTAAAGATCATCTTGGTAAGTTTGATTCCAAAGCACAAAAATGTTTCCTTCTTGGATATTCTGAACACTCTAAAGGCTACAGAGTATACAATACTGAAACATTGATTGTAGAAGAATCAATCAATATCAGGTTTGATGATAAGCTTGGTCTTGAAAAACCAAAGCAGTTTGAGAATTTTGCAGATTTTGATATTGATATATCAGAAGCAGTAGAATCAAGAAGCAAAGCTGCAGAAGCTGGCAGTCTCAGAAGCAATGGATCAGAAGATCAAGCTGCTGCATCTTTAGAGAATCTTAGGATTTCTGAAGAACCAACTATCAGAAGATCACCTAGACTTGCTTCAGCTCATTCAGAAGATGTGATCCTTGGGAAGAAAGATGATCCTATCAGAACAAGATCATTTCTAAAGAATGACAATCAGAAGCAGTAATCAGAATCAGAAGGCGTACAGTCTATTCAGGAAAATTACAGCTGTCGTCTATTATCTGATGGTGAACACGTGTCTGTACGGTTAGTACAAAGCGTGCAGTTGAAAAGATGCCGACCTAGGTAACTGTGTTAAACCATTTCATTTACTGTGTTCTCTCTCCTAATGTCATTTCTCATTAAATGCATAATGATTTCTTTATTTTCAAATCATTTAAATAACCCGCTTCATCTTCATTCCATCTTTTTCTCTCTTTCTCTCTCTTTTGTGCATCCCCTTCGTTGCATTTCTTTTCAAACCCTAGTTTTTGATTTGATCTCAAAGCATAATCATCATGAACTCATCTTCTTGTTCATCAAATTCAAAAGAAAGGCTCACTTCTACACAGATCCTTCTACGCAAATATGAGTATGCTCCATTGAAAACATGCTTAATACCCATGAAAGAACTGGAAGTTCTATGTGAATCTGCTGTGGACATCAACAACCTAAAATCAAATGGCTTTAAGTGTGATGCAAGAATCTTTGAGCAAGGATGGTCTAAATATCTTGATAGATTGGTTGGTCCAATTTATCCTGAGCTTGTGAAGGATTTATGGGTACATGCAACGGTTACCCCAACTGCCATCATTTCATTCGTGCTAGGGCATGAAGTGGTTATCACTGAAAATCTCATCAGGAAGCTGTACAATCTGAATGATGAAGAAGGTTGGTCTGGTTTTCGACATGCATCAGTTGATTGGTCTAAAGTTGAACAACAAATCTCTCAGACTTTTGGAATTGACTCTAATAACACAGGCACCTTAAGGCCGTTTTATAAAGTATGGGCTGAGATTATTCTGGGTTCCCTTCACCATAGAAAGAGGATGCTCTCCTCCTCCTACATCAGTCCGGATCACAAGTATACTCTTTTCTGCATTGGCAAAAAGACTGAGATCAACATCTCCCATATTTTGTTTGAGAATCTGAAGACTTCTATCTTTGAGTCAAGAGAAGACGAAAGGGCGAAGTACCCTCATATTTCAAGAACGACTATTCCTTTTGGAAGAATGATTTCAGACATTCTGATTGAAAGCAAAGTGCTGGACTCCATCAGAAAACTCAATGCGTCCCATTTTCTTGGAGTAGTTCAAGGTCCCATTTTCAATGGCGTGGATTTGTTCAGACTGGAACTCATTCAAAATGTACCTTCTGTGTGCACAAGCTTTCCTGACATTCTGTCAAGAAGAGTTGCTGTTGAAGGTTTTTCCTCTTTGTTTCAAAAAGAACTGCATCAGGTTGTCAAGCTTTACCTGGAAGATTGTGTTAGGAAGCAATCAGATATTGATCCTGCTTGGATCCGTGGCAGAGTACTTCCGTCCAAGGCTGATCTTCTGAAGAAGGATCAGAAGGAACTAAAGGCTAGGCTAAAAAGAAAAGCCCAAGAAGATGAGGCTCAGAAAGCCAAGAAGTTGAGAGTCACCTATGATCCTGACAAGGTGGACTCTGAAGAACGAAGAGATAAAAGGATTAGAGATTCCTTTCGCAGAACCAGATCTTCTTCTTCTGTACAAACCTCCAGGCAGGTTTTTACTCCACCTCCTTCTGTCCCTAAACCATCTTTCCAATCACCTCCATCTGAACCAAAAGTAAACTTCACCTTACCAAATCCTTCTCCATCATCCTTCTCCTCTCCCATTCTAAACCCAACACCTTTAAGTATTCTTCCCCCAACTCCTTCTGATAAATCTTTCTCACCAATTCCCTTTACAAATACTCCATCCTCTTCTCAATCTATCATTTCTGATATTCCATCTTCATCAATCATTCTCTCAGATATCCCTTCTTCCTCATCCACCGCACCTCCACCTTCTATATCCCATCCCTTACCTACCAGAAAATCCAAACCTTACTGTCTTCTCTATCCTGACTACAAATTCACCTTCAATCCGCCTAAACCTGAACCCTATACCTACCTGGAACTTTTCAGACATGAGGTGATTAGCAGTCTAGACCTTGTGAAGGATGCATTTCTAAATGGTCTGGATGATGTTTCTACAAGAAATCTCTGGAGAAGATTTCGCAAGGATTTTCAAGTAAAAGCAATGGGAGTACAGAAAAGACTAGTGGCTGCTGCTCCTGGTTACCCTAGTTACCTTCTGGAGGATGATAATGGTATATACTACCATCCTCTCAAAAATTGTGTTGCTGCTGAGGAGAAGCAGTTTGTGGATGAGATGGAAGAAGCAAGACTGGCTGCTGCATTGGAAGCCAATCCTTGCAGGGATATTGTTATCTGGATTCCTGATTATCCTATTCTTCTTGGGGATTTCAAGACCCTCTTTGACTTTCTGAGGGAAAACCCTTCTGAGAAAGACCCAAGCTTGGTCATTCCAGAAGTTGTTGACCCACCAGAAGTTGAAGGTCCTTCTGCCCCCAGGAATCTAGCTGCCATTCTTCAGGCACTTGAGAATGGAGATTCGGAAATTCCTGCTGCAGAATATGGAGATGCTTCTATGCAAGAAGCAGATGTAGAAGATCATGTTGCTGAATTTGTTCCTGTTGAGGAAATCCCTGCAAATGATCTATCTATGGAAGCTACAGATCACAATGCTATTCCTGTGGTTAGAAGCGGTGAAGCTTCTTCTGATGAATCTTCTCGTCTTGCAAGGACTCTGGAAGATATTCAGAAGAAACAGGATGAGCAAAGCTCAGCCAATGCTGAGTTTAGAGCTTTCATGGAGAGGCAAGAAGGATACAACAATGTGGTTCAAGAGATGCTGGCTAAGATCCTGTCAAGGCTAGGGCCGTCTTAGATTGAGTCTATGCTGTTTTTTGCTTTTTTGCTTTTGCTGCATCTGTTTTTGTGCATCTTGTCTTCCTTCTCTTCGTGTACTTCTGAACTTGTCTGTTTGAACTTCAATGAAAATCATCCTTTTTCTTCCGTATGTTTCTTTTTGTTTTTTAGCTGAATCTTTTATGTTTTTGATGATATGACAAAAAAGGGGGAGAAATATGTGATAAATGATTTGATTTAATCAGTTGCTTTACTAACAGAAGCTGCAAGCTTCATATGTTTCTAAGTTGTGTTGTTGCACGAATCAAAGATTCAAGATCAACATAAGAAGCAACAAAATGAATCAAGCTCTTGGATTCTTGAAGCAAGCTGAGTGCTAGGAAGCTTCAAAATCAGAAGCAAGAAGGAAGAATGATCAGAAATTCTGATAATAGAATATGATCCAAATCATTGTCTATTTGCTCTGATACATTGTCTGTTGGATCTGATATATTCTATATGGCTTATATGGCTCTGATACATATTTTGTGTTCTGATACACATCTTATGTTCTAACTCATTCATGCTGACTTTTGTCGTTTAGTTTTGTTCTGTAACATTTCAGGATGTAGAGATGCTCTGATGATGCTCTGGTACATTCAACAATGTTCTGATACAATCTAGCATGAAGTGATGTAAGAAGAAATTCAAAGCTCTGAAGCTATCCGAGGGAAGCAGAAATCAGAAGCTGTGAATGTTCTAAAGATCCAGAAAACTCAAGTTCTGAAGCTGTCCTAAATGGAAGCATGAATCAGAAGCTGTGAATGTTCTGAAGATCAAAGAAATTCAAGTTCTGAAGCTGTCCTAAATGGAAGCAGGAATCAGAAGCTGTGAATGTTCTGAAGATCAAAGAAATTCAAGTTCTGAAGCTGTCCTAAATGGAAGCAGGAATCAGAAGCTGTGAGTGTTCTAGGGATCTAAAGAAATTCAAGTTCTGAAGCTGTCCAATGGAAGCAGAAATCAGAAGCTATGAATTATCAGAAGACAGAAGCTTATGTGATCGTCTCTACCGAAATAATCAGGGAAGTCTTTTATTATTAAAGTTCTTCGAGTATTTATTTCAGGGGGAGATTATTCATCTCAGGGGGAGATTGTTAATCTCAGGGGGAGACATATTCACATGCTTATGCTATAGCTGTGTAATTTGTCTTTAGCCGTCTGCTCTTTCTGATCGCAAATTCATATCATTTATATATGTTTTTGTCATCATCAAAAAGGGGGAGATTGTTAGAACAAGATTTGTTCTGATCAATATTCTTAGTTTTGATGATAACAAGGATATGAATTTTGTGTAAGATAATGTGGTACTCTAATACATTGCAATTTCCCTTTCAGGAAATATATAAAGAGTATGCACAAATCAGCGCTCAGAAGCTTTGTCTCAGAAGGTTCAGCATGCAACATCAGAACATGGTCTGGCAAGACATCAGAAGATGGTCAAGGCAGAATCAGAACATGGGTCTATGGAAGCATCAGAAGAACTTGAGATCAGAAGCAGAAGCACTGAAGTTCTCATGGTATCACGCTCAGAAGCACTTCAAGGTCAGAAGACAAGAAGATGCTATGCACCAAGCTGTTTGACTCTGATGATATTCAAATATTATATTCACAAACATCAGATCAGAAGAAAGTACAAGTGGCAGGCTACGCTGACTGACAAAAGGAACGTTGGAAGCTATTAAAGGCAACGTCAGTAGACACAGCGTGAACAAGGCTCGAGGTAGTTGACAAAAGCGTGAAACATTAAATGCAATGCTGTACGGAATACGCAAAGCATTAAATGCGCCCAACGGTCATCTTCTCAAACGCCTATAAATATGAAGTTCTGATGAGAAGCAAGGTTAACAACTCTGAACCAAATTCTGTGAATATTAACTTGCTGAAACGCTGTTCAATTCAAAGCTCAGAAACTTCATCTTCATCAAAGCTCACTACATTGCTGTTGTAATATATTAGTGAGATTAAGCTTAAACGTTAAGAGAAATATCACTGTTGTGATTATAGCTTTTAAGAAGCATTGTAAAACTCTTATTTGATTACATTAATTTGTAAGTAACTAGAGTGATCAAGTGTTGATCAGGATACTCTAGGAAGTCTTAGCTTGTGTCTAAGCAGTTGTAATTAGAGTGATCACGTGGTGGTCAGGATACTCTAAGAAAGTCTTAGCTTGTGTCTAAGCATTTGTTCCTAGAGTGATCAGGTTGTGATCAGGATACTCTAGAAGACTTAGTCGCGGACTAAGTGGAAAACCATTTTAATCTGTTGCGATTAGTTGATTAAATCCTCAGGTGAGGTAAATCACTCCGTGGGGGTGGACTGGAGTAGTTTAGTTAACAACGAACCAGGATAAAAATAACTGTGCATATTGTTTTTATCGTTCAAGTTTTTAGACTACACTTATTCAAACCCCCCCTTTCTAAGTGTTTTTCTATCCTTCAGTTATTTGGTCTCCTCATAATGGAAATTGGATAAAATGTAAGGTGGATAGAGCTTTCACTACAAATCCTACTACTGTTGGAAGTGGGGGTATTTCCAGGAATAACAAAGGATTGTTTCTCTTGGCTTTTATTGAACCATTAGATGCTAGTAACTCTCTCTCTCTCTCCCTCTCTCTCTCTCTCCCTCTCTCTCTCTCTTTCCCTCTCTCTCTCTCTCTCTCTCTCTCTCTCTCTCTCTCTTTCCCTCTCTATCTCTCTCTCTCTCTCTATCTCTCTCTCTCTCTCTCTCTCTCTCTCTCTCTCTCTCTCTCTCTCTCTCTCTCTCTCTCTTGTGTATTGTGCAGCCATTAGATATGTGGAAATAGCCAAAGATAAGGGCTAAAGCAAGCTTTTGATTGAATTCGATTCTCTTTTTGTGGTTAAAGCTTTTGTTTCTTCTTTTGTTAATTTGATTCCTTGGCAACTTAGACCTAGGTGGCTAGGTTGTCAAAGATTATTTTAAACATTTCCTTTTTAATTACTCATATATTTAGAGAAGGAAATAGTTGTGTGGATTTTTCGTTAATATAGGTCGTACATCTACATCCTTCACTTTTTTTTGACTTTTTACCATTGAACATTAGACAATACTATGTAAAGAATAGGCTAGGTATGCCTTTTTCAGATTTTACTTTCTCTTGAGAGAGTTTTGACCTTGTAGATGTTTTGATTGGCTGCATTTTATGGTAAAACATTCATGTGTATTTTGTTGTCTTGACTAAGGTCATGATATGTGGTGCATAGTGTTAAAGGTTATGCAAGTTCTGGTTGTGTAAGCTAATACATGCTGTGTTAGTTGGATGTCATGCCCGACGTCATGACATCAGTATTTGACAGCAGTAGCTCTTACGTTTTTCTGTTCTGTTTCTATTATGTTTCCTTATTTATCTCAGTCTTTATTTTGGGAAACTAAAGATTATGTTGATTGTACATCAGTAATAGAACAAATCATGGGCTGTCTTTTTGGCACCCTGATATGTGAGAAGCAGAGAATTGAAGTGAAGAATACTGTTTGCTGTGATTTATGCAGAACAGGTACAACATCAAGATGTTACAAGGAATGTCATGACTTCAACCATAACATCGCGCCTGCAGAACTGAGGAAGGAAGATTCGGTTTGGTTTTAAAAGATGCAGAATATTCTATGGAATATTATGCAATCCTATGTGGCGCAGATTTAAAGGTCAAGGAATCAAGTCAGAATATTGTGTAATCAAATCTGAAGATTGAAGATTCAGCAGTTACTAATTTAAGAGATAAATTAGGAAACTTATGATTGAAGGCCTTGTTTGTAGCAGAAGAAATCTGCTGATTTGTAACAGCAAGGAGTGCTGCGATTTTAAGCCCAAGTCCAACTAGGATCAGGTTATATATAGGAATCTTTGTATCCTTGTAAACCTAACGATCATAATGTAGTCATTAGGGTTTGTTGTGTAAGTGAACCACCCAGGTTGTGGGATGGTCACTGATTTGTGCCTCGAAGCCTGTAGGTAAGAGGTTTATTATATTCACTCAGAAGCTGTGAAGCAATGAGTGAAGATTGTGTTCTTGGAACTACTCCATTATGTATATTTAAATTGTTGGTGATTAAGCCGTCGATGCAGTGGCTGAGTTGTTGACTGCTAAACATCATTGCTATGATTGGGAGTGGAATGGAGATATTCCATATCTAGGGAGAACCTAGGTAGAGGGGTCATTGGGTAGTGATTAAGTGAGGAGTTGTAAACTGGGAGTTTAGCTCTGAATTGATACTGCTAATAGTGGACTTCATCCCTGGCTTGGTATGCCCCCAGAGTAGGTTGATTGAACCGAACTGGGTGAACAATTCTGTTGTGTTGTTTATGTTTCTGCATTGTTTATTTGTAAGTTCAGTTTGGATGTCATAACATCGTGCATGACATCAGTGTGTGATTTAATGACTGTGCTAACACAGAATCTCTGCTAAGCAGATTTGTTAATGTTAACTGAACTGATATGGGATCCCAACACTTCCAGACTTCTGGATGTTAGATGTAATAAATAATTGAGGGATCTGTATGTACTGCCTCAGCCAAGCTGATGACAGACCAGATGTCACAACATCGTATATGACATCTGGGGTCTGTCTTACCAGAATTTCAATTGGTATCAGAGCAGGCATCCTGTCTGTTTCTGGATGAGATCCATGGGAGATACTTTCTGGTTGTTGGAGGTAGTTGATTGTTCGAACATTCATGTTCATATTGAATGGTCCCTAGAAGTGGAGGATGGACCTATGTGTGGAAGACTGGACCAAACTGACCATAACAGGTGTATTCTCTTGGCAAGGGAAGATGGTGTTACTGATTTCAAGGATATCCAAATGATTCATGCGGGAGTGAAGAATTTGGGGTGTTTTATTCAGCATATAGCAAGGTACAGAGAAGAAGATTGTCAAAACCTTCATGCGGGAGTGAAGTTAATGATAAGGTATTCTTTGTGCTTATCTGTTTCTTTCTGGTCAGAATATTGGTTAGGTCTTGTTGTGATTGCTTGAAGAAGAAGCAAGCATATTGTTGGATTGTTCAGCTGCAATTCTTGGATGTCATGCTTACAACTGGTTTTGGGAGTAAGCACTGTGTAATCTCTGTTGATATATGGCTATTTTCTGCTGCATAGCATCTGATGCATAATCCTATCTTTGAAAGAAGATCTCTAGGGTTATATGGTTTTCAACAGAATTTGTAGCAGATTGTTTTCAACTTTAGTACAAGTGTCAAAGATACTTGAGATTTTTTTTTCAAGTCCACTCATAAAGGCATGGTTATTGAGGTTGAAGAGGTTCATATGATCAGTGTTCCTCATGTTCATCTGCAAAGTTGTTTGATAATCCTCAAGATTGTCAAGAATTGTGTGTTCCAAGAAGAAGGAACTGATGGCATACTGGTATGCAGCTACCAGTTGAAGAACAGATGTTCTGGTGCTAAACTTATGTAGTGTGAGTACATTTGTTTGGAACCTACTCCTGATCTGGAAGAGGAGACATCTGCTTTTTGTGTTGATTGGTCAGAATACAATCAATTGAACCTTCCATCCCAAATGTTAGTTTACTTCAGGCATAAGCTTATGGGAGTTGGAAGAAGAGCTCAGTGTAAGTGAAAGGATTCATTCAGGTTTTCTTTTCAAGACCTCTATGAAAATCCAAAGATGAGCTTGTATCTGGTATGTTCTTTTGATCAAAGGAACCAGATGTGTGAATTGTTTTCTTAACCATAGAACAGTTAGTGGTGAAAACTGAATACTGTGTATCGTGCATAGTGAAATATGGTTTTGAATATTGTGTGATGATTCAAGGGAGTCAGATTACTGTGTGGAATCTGAGGTATTTTCAGGAGTTATGTCATAAGTGAATCTGTTTCAGAAACCTTGTTGAGATATGGCATATATTATCCCTTAATCATGAATGATGTGTAGCTGACTGATGCAAAGGTTATTGTTTTAGGCCTGAGGTTTATTGAGGATAAATTTTAGTTGTTTTCCGCTGCATGGTATCTCTGTTAACCATGGTTTATATAAGTATAGTATCCTCAACTGGTGTATGAAGTATGTATAGGTATAACTCATGGAGTTAGTTGCCTCTAGTAGGGGTGTTGTATAATGAGACTTTTATGTACAATGCATGGATAAGCGGTGTGGAGTTTCCATGATTGTTTGTTTGAGGGGGAGATTTGGTTAACCTCCCCACGTCTGATTCAGCCTTGTGTTTAGTTGGCTATTGAACGGTGTCACATGGGTTCTGGTTGTTGTGTGACACATTTGTAAGGAAAGATTCATCTCTCTCTTTCCTAAGGGTGAATCTAACTGGGAAAGGATTTGAGATCAATTGTTATTTGTGCAAAGTACAAGTATTTAATTGATTATCCTTGGAAGTTCAAGATAACTGATGTTCTTAAAGATGTTGGAACATCTCTTCTTCAAGACCATGTACAGGAAGGATAGTGCAATTGTTTTAAGATCTATCTCTTCGGTGGCAGCAGAAGCATATGATCACTGAAAAAGGTTTCCTGGCAAGAAACATGTTCAGCTTTGGAGTGCACAAGAAGAAGAAGACATCATAATCTTGATGGTGGTTACTTGGATCAGTTTATTTCTGATCTAGGTAAGGAAGTGCATTGGCTAATGCACACTGTGAAGTCAAGAACAAGTGGCAGTATTCTTGACATCATGGAAATAGCTTTGCTCAAGGAAGTGGCATCCTTGGTACAGCTAGAGGATTAGTCTCTAACTAGTCCTTCTGATGACTCATGCATCAGAGTGTCTGATGTTGTTGGAAAAGAAGCAGGGATTCATAAACGTGTGAGCTTGGATGACATAACTGCATAACTGCAGGATGGAGGTTGCGTACTCAAACTTGGTTTCACAATCAGGTCTATGAGAGCATTGAACTCTGGTTCTGTAAAGGGAGGAAGTTCTTTCAAGTGGCAGAAGAAGGAGCTGAGTTCAACAGCTAGATGTTAAAACACAATGTGTTGACATTTGGTTCAACATCAAAATCTTAGTTGATGAAGTGGAACATCAACTTATGATAAGAAGATCTAAAGAGTTGAAGATTGGATACTTCAAAAAGATCGCTCTCATTGCAATTCTTTGGAATTGCTGGGTAGAGAAGATGTTACATGTTCTTGTCTTAGAATATCCAAGTTTTTTTTTGTAGCTTGAAGTTCATGTTTCACTTGAAGGGTCAGAATATCCTTGAGAGAAGTCTGATAAACGTGGAGAAGTCAAAAAGTGGCATTTGACATTTTCATATGAGGATTCATGAAGGAGGTAATCAAACAGTGGCATTTGGTTCATCTCAGAAGTGGGTTCGAAGGATCAAGATAATCAACATATGGCAGCTGATTATTCTTGAGGATAGTCTTAGACAAATTACTTTTGGGCAGAAGAGTAATAAGTTGAAGACAAAAAGGAGGTGTTTTCTATTCACCTCTTGGAGCTTGTGGTAGAAGTTATGAGCTATCTATGAAAGAGTGCATCTTGTAATATAGATCTCCCATTGTGGGTGACTTATTGTATTCTAATCAAGCTGGTGGCGAAGTGGTATCTAAAGATTATCAGATGGTGTTTTTTGTGTGTGTCGTGGTCATGTCATGCAGAGTAACTTTTAAGGGGGAGCTGTACGTTGCTTTGGCAACATTTATGGCCAAACAGGGGGAGAAGAGATTGTCACCCCATATCATATTGAACAAGTTATTTCTATTCATGGTATGTGATAGTGTAGCTTGTGGGACTTATTCAGCAGGTCTGATGTTTTGATGTGCTTTAGCAATTCTGCATAACTGGTAGTTTGCTAGTTGTTTTTGTGCTGCTGTGATGACAAGATGTTTTAGCCAAAAATTTGCCAAAGGGGGAGATTGTAGATGTTTTGATTGGCTGCATTTTGTGGTAAAACATTCATGTGTATTTTGTTGTCTTGACTAAGGTCATGATATGTGGTGCATAGTGTTAAAGGTTATGCAAGTTCTGGTTGTGTAAGCTAATACATGCTGTGTTAGTTGGATGTCATGCCCGACGTCATGACATCAGTATTTGACAGCAGTAGATCTTACGTTTTTCTGTTCTGTTTCTATTATGTTTCCTTATTTATCTCAGTCTTTAGTTTGGGAAACTAAAGATTATGTTGATTGTACATCAGTAATAGAACAAATCATGGGCTGTCTTTTTGGCACCCTGATATGTGAGAAGCAGAGAATTGAAGTGAAGAATACTGTTTGCTGTGATTTATGCAGAACAGGTACAACATCAAGATGTTACAAGGAATGTCATGACTTCAACCATAACATCGCGCCTGCAGAACTGAGGAAGGAAGATTCAGTTTGGTTTTAAAAGATGCAGAATATTCTATGGAATATTATGCAATCCTATGTGGCGCAGATTTAAAGGTCAAGGAATCAAGTCAGAATATTGTGTAATCAAATCTGAAGATTGAAGATTCAGCAGTTACTAATTTAGGAGATAAATTAGGAAACTTATGATTGAAGGCCTTGTTTGTAGCAGAAGAAATCTGCTGATTTGTAACAGCAAGGAGTGCTGCGATTTTAAGCCCAAGTCCAACTAGGATCAGGTTATATATAGGAATCTTTGTAGCCTTGTAAACCTAACGATCATAATGTAGTCATTAGGGTTTGTTGTGTAAGTGAACCACCCAGGTTGTGGGATGGTCACTGATTTGTGCCTCGAAGCCTGTAGATAAGAGGTTTATTATATTCACTCAGAAGCTGTGAAGCAATGAGTGAAGATTGTGTTCTTGGAACTACTCCATTATGTATATTTAAATTGTTGGTGATTAAGCCGTCGATGCAGTGGCTGAATTGTTGACTGCTAGACATCATTGCTATGATTGGGAGTGGAATGGAGATATTCCATATCTAGGGAGAACCTAGGTAGAGGGGTCATTGGGTAGTGATTAAGTGAGGAGTTGTAAACTGGGAGTTTAGCTCTGAATTGATACTGCTAATAGTGGACTTCATCCCTGGCTTGGTATGCCCCCAGAGTAGGTTGATTGAACCGAACTGGGTGAACAATTCTGTTGTGTTGTTTATGTTTCTGCATTGTTTATTTGTAAGTTCAGTTTGGATGTCATAACATCGTGCATGACATCAGTGTGTGATTTAATGACTGTGCTAACACAGAATCTCTGCTAAGCAGATTTGTTAATGTTAACTGAACTGATATGGGATCCCAACACTTCCAGACTTCTGGATGTTAGATGTAATAAATAATTGAGGGATCTGTATGTACTGCCTCAGCCAAGCTGATGACAGACCAGATGTCACAACATCGTATATGACATCTGGGGTCTGTCTTACCAGAATTTCAGACCTAGTCTCCCCTTCTTTAGGACACATGAAACTATTCAATATTTTCACCTTTTCTTATGTATTCGCCGCCTTTTAAATAAACTTTAAAAAAAAATCAAAAATTCAATTCACATTTTTACTTAGCATATGTAGTATTATTTTCATTGTTAAACTTATCTATCATATAAGAACTTTGATGGTTCTGGAAAATACCTATCTACCCTTGTGTTGGTTCCATATTAAGCCATGTCAACCTTTTGTTTTCCTTTATTCAGATTTCATAGAAACCAATTTTCATAACATCACCTTTCCAATTTTATCTTCCCTCCTTCATGTCGTTCTCTTTTCCCAACATCATCTTTCTCTTCCTCTTATTTCATATTTCTTCTCTCTTCCCTTTCTTCCTTTTCCTCTTCTTTCTTCTCTCTTCCATTTCTTCCTTTTCTTCTTTCTTATCTCTTCTTTCTGCTTCAGATTTGGACAGAGGGAAGAAAGCGTTTGTGGCTCATTTGTGGAGAAAGTATGGTATTGTTAGAAAAACTCATATGTGGTAAGAGATTTTTTTTTGTTATGAATTTTTTTTATTTGTATCAGTTTGTTGGATGAGTTGTTAGAGATTATTGTGTCTGTGGTTTTGAATAATAGCATGATAGAAAGTCAGGGTTTATAAATTGTATCTGCTTCTATTTTGTTTGGTTTTATGTTTAAAATTAGGGTTTTGATTTTGTGATTAGTGTTTTTATGGTTGATATGGTGATTTTTTGGTTAGGATTTTGATTTTGTGATGAGAGTTTTTAAAAACACAACTAATTTAAATTGAAAAACATAACTGCAGCAGGTGGAGTTTTTGATGCATCACAATATGCATTATTTGGGAAAGATGTTGTCAGGTGAGATCAAGGATAAGAAGGTATTTGCTCATAATCGTTAAACATCACAATACCTTCTTCACATTTCCCAACACAATAGTCTAATCCATTTATTCACTTTACAAACCTGGTAAATTTATTTTTATTTTCAGTAAATTTATTTTTATTTTTATTTTCTATATGCATTACTTTCCATTATCTTTTCTTCTTCTTGTTATTCGTTAGGTTTGAATGAATTTTGTGGGTCTCTTGCGTAGATTTTCTTGATATGAGTAAAACATGATGAAAAATAAGAGCTAGAGGAACACTGATTTGATAAAATTTCATCAAATGAATAAAGGTAAAGAATTTTTTTGTTTCTTCTAATTTCAATTTTGTATTTCTTATATTCGAGGACTAAAATTTGATTAACTCCAAAAGTTATTGTTACCCAAAAGTAAGATTGGAATGTTCTTTGCCACAATGTCGTTTTGAAGATCACAAGGAAGGAGAAACTGGGTACCAATTAGGATAGGCGACACAACGGCGGATCTGACGTTTCTGGTAGTTTGGTGGAGGTATGTGGTTTGTGGTGGTAGATCTATTGTAAACATGTTTTTGGGTACCAACCGCGTTAATTTTTGGTCACATTTAGAGGTTGAATATAATCTATTTGTAAACATGATTTTTACTTTTATTTATCTATTTTGGATTTTGGTTTTTCATGATTAAACTGCTAGGTAAATTTATGATTTTGTCACTTTTTTCCTCTATCACGACTCGTGTTTTAAATTATATATATGTTGAAATCCAAAGGTAAAGCTCATTGTTTTGTCCAAAAGGTTTAGATTGGGATGTTTTGATATTATAGATTAATTATTGATTTCATATCAATTTTTTGGTATTGTGTTAGTAGAGGTATTTGTTTTTACTTCTTTTTAAATTGAGCTTTAACTGAGTTTATGGGTTGAAATTTTCAATTATTTTGAATACTCTTGATTTCTACTTGCTCTCCACCGATTCAAAACTTCCCATTTCTCCTGCATCAAGTCCAACTAAGGTTTCTATTCCTTTCTTCTTCCTTATAATTTGTTGTTTATGGTGTTTTTTAGTTTTGTTGTGAATAAAAATTCTCAGAACTTTAATTGTTTTTGTGTTTGTGTTTTTGAAATTGTTGGAGTATTTTTATTTGGATTTATTGATTGATTATCGGTGGCAGTGTTTTAAAAACAGACCAAACATCAAACCGGTGAGGATACTGAGTCACTAGTTTATTGGTCGAACCACGTGACTAAACTGGATTAAATCGGATAACTTAGTTGAATTGACCGGTCGTTATAACAAAACTATATAGGTATAAAACATGTCGAACCAGATGATTCAGTCTCTAGAAAGTATAACTAGCACTTAAATTTTTTGAAAATATCATATCGTAAATAAATTCACAAGCTCATAATTTAAATTCAAAATTTTAACATGGATATAACATATAATAAAATAGTACAAAATTACAAAGTATAATTGCAAACAAAGTTTAATCACAACGTAATCTATTTGAATAATTTATAACAAAATAACTTCATTGTCTACTAATTTTAATTTCAAGGAAGGAAAAATTGTTTCAATGTTAGGATCTCCTTCTTCAATATCAAAACCATCTGCAACAAAATCAACCGCATCCACAACATCTTTATTTTTATTTTTCATTTTTTTAGTTTTATTTTTTATTAAAATAATCAAAAAGACGTCATTTTAATTTTTTTAAATTAATAAAATTTCAAAAAGCAATTAAACCATCGGTTTTTCTAGTTTTAGCGGTTTACACCAATTTTGACCGGTTCACACAAGCTCAGTAACATATTCGATCTAACAATTGAACTAGACTGATTACCTGGCCGGTTCCCAGTTCGACCGGTCCGACTGGTCGGTCCGGTCTGGTTCTTAAAACACTGTCGGTGGTGCAAATGTTACATTTTTATCATTCTGATTTAACTCATTCTTTCCATTTTTCTTTGAATGCAGAAAAAGATGCTGGTTTAAATTAACTCTACAAAGGTTGCATTTTTATCATTCTGGTATAACTCATTTTTTCCATTTTTCCTTAATTGCAAAAAAATATTTTGGTTGAGCTTTGCAAACGTTGTGTTTTTATCATTCAAGTTTAACTATGCAAGGTTTATTTTTCTTCATTTATCACAATTATACACAGGTTTGAGCTAATGTGTTTTTCTGCATTTTTTTTTTATTTTTCTGCAATGTTTATCATTCATGTTTTGTTTTATTTTGGACTCAAGTTTGAGCTTATTTTGGTTGTGATGTTTTAGCAATGCCTATGTATGTGTTCATGTTATTGTTGTGTATGTAGGATTCTTAACCGCACACCCTAGAAAATCATCACATGAAACAACTAGTTATGTATTCTTGATGTGTGTAATTAAAGTGATCATGGACCATTATAGTTATTGATTTAATAATAGGTGGGTGGAAGTGTGTCCAAATTCCCGGTTCGACAAATGTGAAATTATGTCTTCACATTTAATCTAACAATATTTTTGTATATTTTGTTCACCAGTTGAATATTTCAGTTTTCTCATAGATCTTAAAAATATGTGGATAAGGATTTCTTGAGTATTTGCTTGGATTTTTCTAAAAATATGTGGTATCAATTTTGTAAAAAAGTGTCATGATTATCTCATTTGCCGATAAAATGAATGAAAAAATTGAGGTATATTAATTCTACTCATTTTTTTGGTTAAGGGGTTAATTAGTGCATTAATTGATTACTAATTAAATGCATTACGATTTTTAAGATAATTGCATTTTAATCTTAAAGATCATGTTCTTCATTATCATTTTCTTCTTATATATTTATTTCAATGTTAGAGTTTTAAAATAATTTTTTATTATCTTATTTAACATCATGTGCATCTTTGTACAATTTTTTTTGCTGATAGAAAAACTCTAAGGGTGTGTTTGTTTCAAGGTTTCAAATTATATTCCTTGGAATAATATTTCCAGGATTATTGTTCCAAGGATTATTATTTCCACTTATTTGTTTGGTTTAAATTAAGGTTCCACGGAATAATTATAAATTTGTTTAATTTAAAATATAAAAAATAAATAAATGTAATTTATAGCGGGAAGTTATAGTTGGTTGAACTTATTTCCATGGGAATGTTTTATTCCCATCCTTTAAGCCTTGGAATAAAAATAAAAGAATCATGTGTAAATAAGATTCCTTGGAATAAAAAGTTCCTTGGAATAATTTTTTTAAACTTGAATCAAACATAGGAATATTGAATTCTCATAGTCCTATTCCTGGAAATATTTTTTGTAACCTTGAAACAAACACACCCTAAGTTTTAGTAGGAGTAGTTTTGTATAACTACTCTAACAAACATTAATTATATTGATAGATAGTCTAATACATATCAAGTTGATAGACATAATTTTTATCCAATAATCAATAAAATAAATATAAATAATCGGTTCATAATGGATCAATTAATATAGCAGTCAATTAATAGAGCGGTCAATTAATATATTTTATATCAGTTTTTAAAATATTGAACATTGAACCAAATTAATTCCTGATAGTGGTTGCAATAGTGCGATATTTGGCTTTGGTTGACGATTTTGCAACTGGGGGTTGCTTCTTGCATGACCAAGAAATGATATTAGGACCCAAATAAATTAAATAAGCACACCGATTGATTTCCTATCGATTGTGTCTCCCGCCCAATCTGCATCACAAAAGCTAGTGGGGCGTGTATTTGAAGATCTCGTGAGATGAAGCCCGTTGGAGATGGTGGATTTGAGGTAGCGCAACACTCTTTTCAAGGCTTGCAAATTTGTCACAGTAGGAGCTTGCGTCCCTTGTGCTAGTTTATTTACCAGGAATATGATATATGGGCGTGTGATTGATAGGTAGTGTAAAGCACCAAGTATACTCCGGAAATCCTTACTGTCACATGACATGGAGTCGGTTTAGGTTGTGAGAAGAAGGAAGTTACCATGGGGTGGACACAGGTTTGCAGTCACCCATGTTTGCTCAGAGAAGAATATCTCTGATATAATGGTGTTGTGTAAGGAATAAGCCAGTCTTGGTTGGTAGTATTTCAACTTCGAGAAAGTGGCTTAGCGGACCCAAATCTTTGAGCGAAAATTTATCTGCAAGTGCCTGTTTAAATTGATCTAAAAAACAAGAACTATAACCGCATAGTAATAAATCATCAACATACACTAAAAAATAGGCGGTTGTAGAACCGAAAGTGTAGATGAACAAGAACGTGTCACTCTTGGAGTTGACAAAACCATATTGCAGTAAGAATGTTTTTAAGGCATTAAACTAAGCACCTAGTGCTTGCTTAAGACCATATAATGCTTTCTTTAATTTGCAAACATAATTTTGAAATGACGAGTGAATAAAACCAGTTGGTTGGGTCACGTAGACATTTTAACCAATAATTCCATACAAGAAGGCATTGTTCACATCCATTTGTGTGAGAGACCATCCTTTTGAGAGAGAAATGCAAAAAATACTCTTGATAGTTTGAGGTTTTATAACCGGGCTAAAAGTATCTTTGAAATCAATATCCGACCTTTGATGGAATCCTTTAACAACAAGTCTTGCTTTGTAGCAAGAGATAAAACCATAAGGATTTATTTTCAATCTAAAAACCCATTTGTTACCAATTACATTGTAATAAAGTAATGGAGGAACAAGTGTCCATGTACCATTACACATAAGAGTCATAAACTCATATGTCATTGCCTGTTGCCATTCAGTAGACTTTATTGTCTGAGATACACATGTTGGTTCAATTGCTTTAGGCAAAGGATATGGGATATTGGCTTAGATTGGTCTTAGCTTCAACTCGTAGTCTTCGAACACTCTTCTTCTTATCCCCGTAGCTTGCTTCCATTCAGGTAGTTATTGCTGAGAAATGGCCGAAAAAAGTAAAGTATTAATTATTCCACTTGCTTTCTCGCTTGACTTGAAAAATTTAAAAATGGCAGCTATCGGAAAGAAAACAAACAAGGAGTTTACTACGCAGGCTATTTTAAGTTGATCCTATTGGCATAGGGAAAACGACGGCGGGATCTCGGTGCCTTTCTCTTGCTCTTGAAAGAATAGAAGTTGAGTTCGAGTTGTTATCATGACGGATCAGAAAAGTAAAAAGCCATACTAAGAGCCTGCGGGCCTGCTCACGTTGTTTGGGTTTGAAATTTCCTTTTTTTAGATCTTGTTTGCATTTGGTGACCAATTTTTGGTGGCTGAATTGTAGGAGAATGGTGAATAGTTTGTGTATTTATGGGCTCATTATTATTAAGTGAGGTAATAAGTTCATGATTATCAACATGTGTGGGTGGAGATCGATAGTGGTGAGGTTGATTGAGGTAAGATAAGAGTTAAAGGAAGGGATAGGTTGGATTGGGTGGGTTGAGGAATGATTGGGGTTAATATCATTTGAATTTAAGTGAGTATGCTTCTGTGAAGATTTTTCAAAATATGAAAAAATATTTTCAATAAATTGGACATGTCTAGAATTGTAAAATTTATTGGTTTTATAATTATAACATATATATGCACTTTGAGACAAACTGTAACTAAGAAAAATGCAAGGTTCAGACAGTGGTTGAAATTTATGTGAAGTATATGGCTTTAGCCAAGGAAAACAAAGACACCCAAAAGACTGTAGTTTGTTGTAATTAGGCCGAGTTTCAAATAGAGTGAAAAATGGTGAGTGCATGTTTAACGTAGGTGTTGGAAGATGGTTAATGAGATAAGCAACCGTTTGAGCTGCGAAAGACCAAAAATTAGGTGGTAGGGAGGCTTGATGAAGTCAGCACCTTGTGGTTTCAAGTAAGTGATGATGTTTTCGTTCACAAAGGCCATTATGTTTTGGTGTGTGGGGTGGAGTGGTTAAGTGTTACTTCCATTATTTTGAAAATATGATTTGAGTTTAATGAATTCTCCACCATTGTCAGAGTAGAAACTTTTAATTTTACAATTAAATTTATTTTCCACAAGGTTTTTGAAAATAAGAAAGACACTTGACACATCAGATTTAAAATTTAAAGGGTACAACCACACATATTTAAAAAAGTGGTTGATAAAAATAATATAATATTTGAAACTATCTATGGAAATAAAAGGGGAGGGTCCCCAAACGTCTGAATAAATAACTTCTAATGGATTAGAGCTGAAAATAGTGGATTTATGAAAAGGCAATGTATGGATTTTATTTGCCATACAGTGGTTGCAGTTATTGAAAGAAACTTTGATAGGAATATTATTTGATTTGAGTATGTGATGCAAAATTTGAGATGATGGATGACCAAGTTGATTATGCCAACACATAGACAGAGGAGCGGAAGTAACGAAGTAGGCATGTGGAGATGTAGATGTTGGTAACTTGTAGACATTTGAATCATTCAGACCTTGAAGAAGACACGCCCCCGTAGTCAAATCCTTTACCTTAAAGAAAGAAGGGAAAAATTCAATAGAGACATTGTTAGTGTTGCATAATTGAGAGACGGATACAAGGTTTTGGGTGATACCAGAAGCATAAAGGACATTGTTAAGGACAAGGTTACGGTAAGGTAGGGATGAGTTAAGTTTTGTAGAACCAACATGTGTAATAGATATTTGTCTTGACGAATCCAAAGGTCAAACTCAGGATTGTCGATTTCACTACCATCAACAACATTTTTTATAGTTGGAGAAGGACAAAGGGGTTTCACCAGTGATATATCCATCAAGTTTGCGAGCTACAAGGAGGGAATGAATTTGACGGTGTCATGCAAGATAGTTTGTTGAATTGAGTTTGATGGGAAGTTGGGTGTTGGTGTTCAGTTCCATAAGATCTTTTGAAATGGAAGAAATACATTGTGAAAGAGTGGAGGTGGACGATGGGGTAGTCACCATTTTGGATCGTGATTTTTTTTGTTTTGCTGTTTATGCACAAGGCTTAACAGATACCATATAGAAGTAATATACAAAATGATATTTGTCTATAATTATTATTACTTAAAAACACTTTAAAATTATAATTATTTAGAAACTTTATTAATTTTTTAAATAGTTAAAACCAAATGGATACATTTTAAATTTCATATTTTCAATATTTTAATATATGTTATTTAATATTATAAAATTTGTTATTTTAATTGTTTAGATTTTTTTTACCTCTTACTCTTTTAAAATTTAATATAGCATATTTTTTAAAATTTGTTTGAGAAAAACAAACCAACACTTAAAGAATTATATACAAAATATATTACAATATTATTTATTTATAATTTTAAAAAATATTTATAATTTTAAATTTATTTTCCAAGTCTGAAAGACGAAAGATTTTAGAAATAAATACAAAAACAAATAGATCATTATAAATAATAAGTAATTTGTATTTATGATATTATTTAATATTTTTAATAATTAACTTCAAATATATATACAATGAGTTAATTTGTTAAAAAAATGTTTTTTCCAATAAATGTTTTTTTACATTCCTGTTTATTGATAAATTGTGTTTTTTATATTTTATTGAATAAAATAACAATTAATATATATTTGCTTTGTAGGGGACTAATTTTATAAGGTTGGTCTCATTTTGTTTAACAAACTGATTTTGAAGACAAAGAAATGCTCAAATTTACGTGTCATAATCTACCATTTAGTATAATTGTCTATATTGTTAAAGTATATTTTTAAATCTATAATATAAATGAGTCACTTACACTCTTCATTTTTTTTAATATAATTACTTCTAATAACAATCTTCATTTTATATGTCCCGCCTGCACTGCTGGTTTTACTATGCCTGAATAGCTAATTAAGCCTATATTATAATCTTTTATATCTATCAAGAATGCTAAGTTTACACAAAAATATACACTTTTATAATATTTTATTTCCACCTAAAAGTTTGTGCATGCATTTAATTGTATCATACTCTCACATAATATATACAGTGTAGGCTTGAGGTGTAAATTTTAAATGTAAGTATAGCATTCCTCTATATCTGTTATGCACTGCATCAATAATTGTGACATGACAAATATAATATGTTATGGTTAAGATACTATTTATTAACATTAAAAATATTTAAATATTAAAGTGGTTGTACTGCAACGATTCTATAAACACTTATTAAATAATCTTAATACACTATTATTAAAAATATCTAACCATATAGACACATTTTTATATAAATATAGACCCAATAGCAAACCAAGCGGTTGAGCTCCATTGACAAGGAATCCCGTCCAAAGACGTATTCGGGGAATACCGAATTCGATTCTCAAGCGGAACAATCTTGCTTGGCCAGTGCGCCGCACGAGCCAGATTTTAAAAAACTTAAAAACTAATTTAAACTTTTGCCACGATGCTTTTGTTGCAACTGAATGGACTGGAGGCTTTTGCTTCTATTGAAAACAGAACAGACTGTTTCCAATAAATAGCAGGCAAGAATAAAACTTGGATATCGCGCAACAAGGCCCTTTGTATATATTGTGGCCTTTTTTTCCAACTCCACAAAGAGTTTCTCCACTACAGTTAACTACTGTATTCTATGATCTTGTTTAAAGTTTCACATTAGAATAAACTTCTCATGTGTAATTTAGATATGTTTTATTAATGTAGCATTTTATTTACAATATTGCCAAAGGAACTACATAGAAATCTCATAGTCTTGTTGTTTCAATGTTTTTCAAATGTAGATACTAGTTTTTGTTTTCATGGCAATGAACGTTTGTTCGGAACTTCGGATGATTGGGTTGTAATATACTATCCATAAAAATACTATATTTCTCAAATAAATCTATATATTTTATGACTTAATGAAACTCTGTAAAAATTCTTTCACTGAACACATTCACCCATTCAACAGTAAGAGAAGCTTAGTCTCACTTTAACTTTATAGAATGTAACCTGCTCATTAAGTAAAAAAAAATACATGAGAAGAACATAATCCCAAGTTAAGATGAAACAATTATATAATAACCTATTATTACAAGTTTAAATATTCTACATGATATGGATAACAATGTTGTAAAATTCAGAATTGAAATATTGAACCGGCGAGATCTTAAAATCACGACAAGAAGTAAAAATCATTTGAACTAATTAACCTGATTTTATAATGATACTCAATAAAGTTCTTCCTATTAACCTTCTCCATTGGCAATTCATAAAACAATGCATAATATTTTTAATTGTGCATATGATGAGGAATTTGATGTGAATATGATGAGTCCGTGTTGAGGTTAGAGAAGAGAAGGTGGAGTGAGGTATTTGATTTGTGAGCAATTTGTCTCTTTTTCTTTTGTATTGACTTTAACCAACGTGACGTGACACGTGGCGTGTCACGTAAGTCTCCGTAAGTGAAATCTAACGGGAGGCATTAAAAATAGGGACAAAAAATATTACGAAGACCATTGTTTGAAGAAAATTGTTGTAAGTACTAAAATTGAAATTATGTCATGTTATTTATGTTATTTTATTTTAAAATAAATTAAAATTTTAATATAATTTGCACTGGGGATACCTGTATTCAACTTAAATTCATGAGTACTAGGGATGACAATTTGGCATAGGTATCCGGAAAAAAATATTCACAGCGGATAGAAAAAACCCGCAAAATAGGTACGAGTACGGAACTGGTAATTACTCATTAAAATAAACAAGTATGTATGCGGATACGGGTATCTTACTACCCACCCCATCTCATACCCGCATTACATATTTAAATTATTTATATAATTATATAAAAATGCATGTGTATCAATTTAAATATATATATATATATATATATATATATATATATATATATATATATATATATATCACTATTAACTTAATTTTACTACAAACGCTGATAAACAGATATGGGTACGAATATTGAGGTACCCATAGGATACGAGTATGAGTATAAATATTGGTGCCCACGCAAGTATGGAGTCGGATCAGGAATTTTTTCAAATCGCGGATATGGGGACGCATACTATAGTTAGAGGTGGCAAAACGAGCCGTCTACTCCGCCTTATGCCCGCCAAAAAAAACAAGGCGGACATTTATTTTTTAATAGATTAATAGGTTTTTTTTTACGTTTTAATTAGATTTTCACTTTTTTTAAATTATTTTTTATAAAGCATTTTTTTAGTAAAATTTACTTAAAAAATATTTCATATATTATCAAATAAATGTATAAAATAAAACCATCAAGAATTAAAATTACTATAATTAACTAAAAATATGTGAGTTTAAGGTGGTCCGAGTTAAACGAATAGTTGTGGCACGTTACTCCTAACTATATTACCTGCACAAACTCAAACTCTGCTCATTGTCAATCCTAATGGGTACCAAATTTTTATATGCAGGAAATAGTTTATATGCAGGAAAAAGTTTATTATTCACCTAATTTTTTTATAAATGGATCCAAGTTTTTTATATCTAAGAAAAAGTATGCGTACCAAACCAGAACTCATATGTATGTACGGTTTTTTAGTTTTTAAAGTAAAATGATCTAATAGTAGGTTAAATGTTAAAAACTTTTATGACTTCCATAGTTGTGATAAGTGCGGTATCTAAAAAAAGTTCAGCAGAATCTAAAAAAGTTCAAAGAACTAAAAAAAAGAAAATTCGTTAGGGACAAAAAACATAACATAAAAAACCTTCTTAATATAAGAGATAGAGAGAGAGAATTTCAACACAGAGATTTAAGACAATACGTTGAGTTCTCTATAGTATGAGATCAACTTTTATTATGATTAATTAAAATTAAAAACATTACTACATTCATTGTGGCTTATTCCACGGAAGGCAAATAGGTTTATCTGTAGGCAACTCTGGAGTTCTACATGGTCCAGATTTGTATACATTCCAATTGCAACTATGACAATCTGCTCTCGGCATGTCCCAATCTATAAATATATCAAACCAATGTAATTCACCATTCCATACAAAGGAACAAAAGAATAAGGTTTTAGCAAACCATTTAGGACGGAAACTAAAACTAAATCTTTCACCATGATGTAAAAGATGATCTCCAAGATCGTCATCTTTAGATTTACAATGAAGATTTAAATCTAAATTGCCTTCTAAAGAATTAACAATATTGACATGAATTTTATTAAAAAGACCGTCAATTGAGTTTACAACATTGACATGAACACCGTGAACGTTCTGCATGGATAACAACATCAACATACATATCACCACAATTTTTTGGTTAAATGGAGACATTATACCTTCGTTTAATTTTTTTTCTGGATTTTAATATAATTTGATATAAGACGGAACAAAAACCTATATTTATAAAAAGAAATGCATATGTAAATAGAGGCAGACAAAATATAAGTCAAGAATATTAAATTGCAATAAATTCTTTTAATAGCAATTTTTTTTTAATTTGTTCAAATTGTTTTATCTTTTGAAATAATTGATATAAGAAACAAATACCTATATCTATAAAAAGAAACACATGTAAATAAAGGCAGACAAAAGATCAATCAAGAATATAGTAGCATTAAATTGCAATAAATTTTTTTAATAGCATTTTTTATTTTTATTTTAATTTGGTCAAATTGTTTTTTATCTTTAATATTAAATTGATCACCAATTGTCAGTTTGTCCAGTGGTGATTGACTCTAGACTTGGAAGGAAGGACTACAGTTCGATTCCCACAACTACGATCAAGAGAAGACTGGATCCACTTAATGCTAGAACTGACTCTCGAACTGGACTATACCAATTGTGATAAGCCAAAAAAAATATATTAAATTTACCCTACGTTAATAATTAATAATAATAATAATGATAATAATAATAATAATAATAATAATAATAATAATAATAATTATTATTATTATTATTATAACATAATATTCATCTACTAATATTATAAAGGGTCATGCTTCATGGGCACTCTTTAAGGATTTCATATAAAGAAAATATTGTATTGCATACAAGTCTTTTAAAGAAAAACATACTTTTGATTATTTAGAAAAACCACTTATTTTAATTTTCAATGCATTAAATACAAGTATTTTCAAACAAAAACATACCTTTTTAAACTCATAAAGAGCGTTCCTGGAGCACTCGTTAGCGTTTTCCTATTCTAAATAAGTAATAATTATAATACAATATTCATCTATCACTATTATAAATAATAATAATAATAATAATAATAATAATAATATAATAATAATAATAATAATATTCAGTTACCACAATTAAAAATCTCCAATTGAAAATTACTATTAAAAAATCTTCCAAACTTATTTTTTTTTTAAATGTAGCCTATATTTCAAATTTTATATGAGAGGAGGGATATATTTACTCAAAGAGTAAGGCTCTGTTTGGTAAGACATATTTTCGAGCTTATAGCTTATGTCTTATGTCTTATAAGCTCATAAGATAATTTAGACCCGTTTGATAACGGTCTTTTCATCACGAGCTTATAGCTTATTTTACTAGCTTATAGCTTATTTTCCATACGCTATTTCAAATAGCGTTTTAGCTTATGTCTTATAGCTTATTATTTTTTCTTCCTTTTTTATCCTTATTATTTTAATTAAAATTCATTTTTAACCCTTATAATATAATTTAATTTAATTTAAAATAATTATATATTAAATATCTTTTATGTCATTTTACATTTATAAGTTAATTGAACCGCTAATTTTACCAAACACTTCAATGAGCTTATAAGCTATCAGTCTCAACCATCCGTCATAAACTATAAGTCATCAGTCATCAACCTTCAGTCATAAGCTATAAGCTATCAGCTAGCTTATCAGTCAACCGCTATTTTCACCAAACAGACCCTAAGTATAAAAGATTTACTTCAAATTTTAACAATTGATTTTCATCTACCGGCTTTAACTAATTTTTTATAAATGACCCACATGTAGCAAAAAAAATATAAAGGAGTAACTTGTTACAATTAAAATAACTTAAATGATCCGGAAGATAATTTAGTTTTTTTTATTAGACACCCTTATATAACAATATAACATGTGCCATAGTTGTATTTTCATATATATATATATATATATATATATATATATATATATATATATATATATATATATATATATGAGGAGGGATATTCTTACTCCAAGAGTAAATTATCAAGACTTACTCCTCATCGTGACCATTGAATCTTTTTAATCTAAGGGTTAAAATTAAGGGTTAAATATGTTTTTAGTCCCTATAAAATTACTCAAAATGACTTTTAGTCCATATAAAAAAAAATATTGACTTTTAGTGCCTATAAAGTTACTTTTGCACTAAGTTTTAGTCCATGTAAAAGGACTAAAATTGAGTGCAAAAGTAATTCTATAGGGACTAAAAGTCAATATATTTTTTATAGGACTAAAAGCCAAAATTGAGATATTTATAGGGACCAAAAACATATTTAACCCTAAAAATAATAAGTAATTAAATGTGGAGAGAGAAAAATAATACTAATTAATTTTAGGGTTAATGAACTTTTTGATCCCTCTAAATATTGCAGATTTCGTTTTTAGTCCCTCCAAAATTTTCCTTTAAGAAATCGTCCCTTCAAAATTTTTCATCTAAACTATTGGTCCATAACGTCAAATTTGCTAGAGATTAGCTACGACTTTAGCCACTGATTAGCTACGAAATTTGACGTTAGGGACCAATAGTTCGGAAGAAAAATTTTGAAGGGACGATTTCTTGAAGGAAAATTTTTGAGGGACTAAAAACGAAATTTGAAATATTTAAAGGGACTAAAAAGTTCATTAACCCTTAATTTTAACTATTAGATTGAGAAGAATCAATGGTCATGATGAAGAGTAAGTTTTGATAACTTACTTTTGGAGTAAGAATATCCCTTTATATATATATATATAATTCTGAAAATTGACATTGATTTTATTGGTCGCTAAACATTATAGTAATTGATTTTTAAACTTCTTTAATATCTAATTTTTTTACTGAACAAGATGTTTTTAGTAGTGTATTCTCTTTTGTTAGATATTCAAAAAAAAAAATTTTTTTTTTGATAAGCAAGATTAATTAGATTTATATTTGAGGTGAGTACTAGGGGTACTCACAATCCAATACATAACCAAAGAACGACTACATTATCCACTTTTTAGGGCCTCCAATGGAGCTTGTAACCAATAATAAAAAGACGACATACCGCCACTTTTCAGTCCGATAGAGTACCAAATCCAAAAAACTAATTTAATACTAATGATAACGTCATCTAAAACAATTCTAGTATTGTTAAAGATGAAGTTGTTTCTTGTATTCCAAAGCATCCACACCGTTGCAAGCCAAAAAAGGCACAAATTCCTCTTTTGAAAGGAATTTCACTTGTTATAGTTTCAACCTATTACCCACAATGAAATACGTCGGATTCCTTCCGTTTTAAGCACATGAATTTATTATATAATTTTCCTTGCCTTTAGAAAATAACTTTTTTGGAAAGTACAATATTAGCCTTTTTTTTTTTCTTAAAATATATATATATATATATATATATATATATATATATATATATATATATATATATATATATATATATATATAGGGCATATCATATGAGAATGACATATTTATATGAGAATATGAGAATGAATCCGAACCATTGGATTTTAAAATAAATGGTGGAGATTATGAGTGAATCTTTTTTTTTCTCTCTCCTACTTCATTTATTTCAAGATACTGGAGAGAGAAAAAAAAGATTCACTCATCATCTTCACCATTTATTTTAAAATCCAATGGTTCGGATTTATTCTCACATTCTCATATAAATATGTCATTCTCATATGATATGCCCTATATATATATATATATATATATATATATATATATATATATATATATATATATATATTGTAGTAATTCCACGGATAAACTTAGTTTTAAAGGAAAGTTAGAAAAAAAAATTTAAATAACAAGGTTTAAAAAAAAAATTACCAAAAAAACAAGTTTTTCAAAAAATTTACCAAAGTGTCTAGGTTTTGAAGACCCCCTGGAGTATACGCCAAATGAATTGGCGCATTAGTATAAAAATTAGGAGTATGCGCCATATGGTTTGGCGCAAATGTGAAATTTTTTTTTTTTTTTTTTACTTTTCAACATTTACGCCAAATGGATTGGCTAACTCAAAAAATTTTATACTAATGCGCCAAATGGTTTGGCGCATACTCTAGGGGGTCCTGCAAAACCTAGACATTTTGGTAAATTTTATGAAAACCTTATTTTTTATCTAATTTTTTTTATAAACATTGTTATTTAAATTTTTTCATCGGAAAGTTATCCCATAATATAAAACAAATCAAAGTCGCTTAAATGTCAGAAAACTTTTTTAACCTCCATAATTGTGACTAGGCAATGTCTAAAAGAAAGTTAATTGGTACTAAAACAAAAAAACTCGCTAGGGAAAAATAACAGAATAAAAAAAATTTTAATATGAGAGAGATAGAACTTCAACAAACAAAGATTTAAGACAACACATTGAGTTCTCTATAATACGAGAACAACTTTTATTATAATGTCAACTAAAAATATGTACTACACTCTTTGTGATTTATTCCATGGAAGACAAATAGGTGTAGGTGTAGGCGACTTTGGTTCTGGAGTTCTACATGGTCCAGATTTGAAGACTTTCCAATTGCAATTATCACAATCAGCTCTCGCCTTATCACCATCTATGTATATATCAAACCAATGTAATTCATCCTTCCATGCAAAGGAACAAAAAAATAATGTTTGAGCAATAATATATGCAGGACGGAAGCTGAAACTAAAGCCTTCACCATGATGTAAAAGATGAATTCCCAGATCATCATTTTTAGATTTACAATGAAGAGTTAAGTCTAAATTGTCTTCTAAAGAGTTAACAACATTGACATGAACTCTAAAAAGATTTCCAATTGAGTTAACAACATTCGCATGAACACCGTGAACGTACTGCATGGATAACAGCATCAACATACATATCACCACAACTTTTTGGTTAAATGGAGACATTGTACATTCGTTTAATTTTTTCTTTGGGTTTGAAATAATCGATATATGAGGGAACAAATACCTGTATTTATAAGAAAAAACTCATTTGTCAATAAACGAAGAAAAAAATAGCAGCCAAAAATATTAAATTGCAATAAATACTTTTAATATAATTTGACCAAATTAAAAAATATATTTTTTTTTTGTTTTTTAATAATTTGGTCAAATTATATTATTTTTAGATATTAGTATATCTTGAATTTTGAAAATATTATTCCCTCACAACAACAAAAGTTAGTAAAACAATAAAAATTCTTATTAAAAAAAAACAAGAAGTCAAATGTACTTAATATAACACACTGACAAAATACATTTGACAAAAAGTTATATTTGACACAAACTAAATTAAATATATAAAAAAGAAAGACATTTTTAACATTCCCTTAAATGATTTTTTTAATAAAGAAAATTATTGGATAAATATCAAAAGCTAAAAAGATGAGAGTAAAAACTTGATTTTGGTGATGCACAAGATTGAAGATGAAGATGAAAATTAAAGAAGAGAGAAAAATGTAGCAAACACTCAATGGTGAAAAATTCAGTTATAATTTCACTGTAACAAATTAGTGTAAATACACAAAATGAAACTGTGACATAGGCACGACAAAAAATATGCTAAGCTAAGCTAACAACTAAGAAACTAAGAAACTATTGCTTCTGACTAACAACCTCAGGAACTACTACTTTTGACTAACAACATCAGAAACTACTACTTCTGACTAACAACAGCTTCTGAATAAGAATTACTTCTAACACCATCCCTTAATTCATAGGAAAAATGTATTTTATGTATTTTGGTTGTGGATACGGGTTTGGGTGAAAAAACCTGAATCTAACGGGTGTTAGTTTGCCATCCGAATAGGTTTTGAGTTTGGGTTCGAGTTCGGGTGCAAGTTTGGGTAGTGTAAAAACCGCACTCAATCCGACTCATTGTCATCCCTAAACGCACGAGTATCCATACTAAAATTCATTCGAACTCACGGATTATTAAATTTACTGTGTAATTAAAGAAAACAAAAGTAAATATATTTTAAATTGGGGGTGTTTTGGCTTGCCATTTGTTGGAGTATTTGGTTAACAAGAAACGGATTTTGTTTTAGGAATGATAAGTGGAATATAAACAATATAGTTTGGAATATAAAGTTTTTGGTGTGGAGGTGGGCTTCCTATGGCGACATTGCTTATTCCAATTGCAATTTTTACGATTTTTGCAAAGACCATTTGTCTTTTATGTCGTAATAGGAATTGGTTTGTAATATTGCCCTTTTTATCGGACTAGTTCCGCTCTTGTGTATCAAGATTTGTAGAACTCTTAGTTCTCCCATAAATGAAATTCTTGCTTACACAAAAAAAAATATTTTAAATAATATATTATTTATAAAATAATACTTAATTATATAGTTAAAATAATACGTTAAAATAATACTTTCAAATAATATATTATTAGTTCATATTTATAAAACTTAACTATTGTATAAATATTTTTATGAATAATGTCAAAACAAATTTAATATTTACATACGAGAAAATATACGGTTGATCTCGTGAAAAAAATTAAATTAAATTATCTCTTCACTAAAAAGTCCGATCCACCCTTCTCTCTCATAAACATACGCCCATTTCTTTGATAATACAATATATCTTTGATACTACAATAAATTTTCTCTTCATGGCAACACATAGTCATGAGAGTTTCACCATCAATACATGATTCAGATTTACTAATTCCATTGGAGGATTGTCCTGGCCTGTTATGCCTTATATGATCTATGTTGTCTGTTTTGTTCGATTTGATTTTATTTTATTTTTTGTATTTATTTGTGCAGATTGGCAATTCTTCAAATCAGCTCAAGGATATGAGATCTAAGTGCCTGATATATTTTCCATTGTTTCCGTAAGTTCAGCTTCTGAAGCTATTGTATACTGCGTTCTCGTTAAGCCTTTCAATCCTTCGCTCGGCTCGGCGTGAATGAATGCAGGTCCGAATTGCTTTTGGTGATTGCTTTGGCCTTGATGCAAATGAACACAATGTCTCAAAACTGGATGATGTAGAGGCTTGGAGCTGAAGTGTTGCATGTTGTGCGAATACTTACGCTTATGAATGCTTATGCCAAAGGAAACTAGCATCAGATGGAGATTTTTCCCTTGTAGTTTAAGTAACTTTGTAATCAACTTGAAATCATTGTAACCTAGGAAGCTTGTGTCACTTTGAATCCCATGGTTGAATCTTGTATCAACATGGAGAGTTTTTTGTAGTCTAGAAACTTGATGTAATTATATGAATTTGAAAGGGAAAATTCAAGTGCATTCAAATCGGGCACTTTGGTTGTTATTTTGAATCTAGTAGTTGAAGCTTGTGTCAACTTTTGACATTGTCCTTGTAGAAGTAAATGAAACAAAATTGGAAATCTAAACACCAATCATTTTTTGTTGTCCACTGTATGTCTCAAAAGTTTGGCATAAAACTTGTAACAAAGTGACCAAACACTTGTAGGGGGTCTTCAAAATCAAACCGGCTCAATAGAAAACCACAAAATCGAACCCAACTAAATTGAAATCATAAAAAATCGTATTTAATTCGGATGTGTTTGAGTCATTTTCTAATAGAACTACGCGGTTCGGTTCAATTTGCAGTTTGTATTTTACAAATCAAATCAAACTGCATTACGTTACAAAATCTTACTAACTATGCTAATCATTCTATGAATCTAAAAAGTGAATTTTCTTTTATAATAACCTAAATTTTGATGTGACTATGCTAATGGATCACTCTTCAAATTGTTCAATTTTGAGTAGAGCTTTGCTAATTTGACATTATATTTAAGTACATCATATTGTGTGATAAAAAAAAAAGTACATCATATTGTATACCGTATAAATTATCAAAGTAAAAATAGTTTTTCTCTCGAGTATAGAGGGTATTAAGAATCTAAGAAAATAGGTTAAATTACCTCCAGGATCCTTTAAGTTATTTAATTATAACAATCCAGTCCTTTAAGTTTTTTACGTTACATGTGGGTCCTTTATGTTAATTAACGCATGCACTGTTGACCTATTTCTACTTTATTTTATTCTATTACTTTTATTTTAACTTCTAAAATTCCTATTAAATTCGTTTTAGGTCCAAAAATTATGAAAAAAATTCTAAAAATATTTCTTCTCATTTTACACTTCGTGTAATTTTATGAGAATTTTATTTTCTGTTTTACTATTTTTCTTTAATTTTTTCTTTTGCATGCATTTTAATTAGTTTAAAAATACTTTTATGCGCTAAAAAATTCTGAAAATTTTATTATATGATCCAATGATACTCTATGACCTATGTTATGTGACATATCAGTACCATTAATGTTTCTTCAGCTTTTTTGAAAAGGATTTTGAGAAAAACGTCAATGGTGTAAACGTAAGTTAACATAAAGGACCAACATGTAGCGAAAAATGACTAACTTGTTACAATTAAAACATAAAGAACTAACTTGTTACAATTAAATAACTTAAAGGACCCAAGATGTAATTTAGCCAAGAAAATAACATGAATATTTATATTTATAAAATTTAAAAAATATTTATAGAATTTAATCAGGCACAACTTAAATTCTAATAACTTGGATGCCCGTGGAGTGGTTTGGTCTAGTATGTGTCGTAAAAAAACAAAACAAATAAAAATACATTTCTTTATTGACCCCTACCTTCTTAGTCACCCGCGGCGAATTTCCCATAATGTCCCTATACTTCGGAAATGTATCTCTGAAGTTATTTTTTTAAGTGATTTCGGAAATGCATTTTCGAAATCACCTTTTATTTAAGTAAAAAAAAAATATTTCGAAAATACATTTCTGAGAACACCATTTCGAAGATGCATTTCCGAAAAAATGTGTGTTTTGCTGTTTAAACAAAATAGCCCCCTATTTTCATTTTTACCCTAAAACTCAAAAACTTCACAAAATCCTTCCATTTCTCCATCCTACTACACGAATTTGCTTTCCAAAATTGCTCTACAACCTTCAAAGGCCACTCAAACTTCAAGTTTCAAAGCTTCCAATTTGTAAGTTTTACATCCTTCAACTATAGGATTGAAAGGCATTTTAGGGTTGTTAGAAATTAGTAAAATGTTATAGGGTTTAGTTACTATACTAATGTGTGTGTTTAGTTATTAAAAATTTGATTTTGAAGCATTTAGGGAGGAAATGGGTTTCTGCAAAAATGGTGTTCACATGGGGGTTTTGGAAGTGCATTTCTGAAAACACCTCCCTGACCAGTTTTGGAAGTGCACTTCTGAATTTTACCCAGTTTTTTTTTATTTTCTTGAGTGTTTTGCATTCTAATGGCTTTCAATTTTTTCAAGAAAATGGCAGGCAACTTAGCTAGAATCAGACAGGGGAGAGAGACATAGACAGTGTCGGCTAGACGCGAGCGGGCATCGCAGCTGGCATCGACGCAGGGACGGGGTAGAGTGCGAGTACCCGTGCAGATGGACGAGGCTAGTTCCTCATCTGGATCGAGGAGTCGGCTGACTCGAGTGTCTTCTTCCCGTCGAGAGGAGGTACGGGAGGAGAAGGAGATGAGATACTAGGAGGCGCGGGAGGAGATACCTGTTGCTGATCCTCCACACAGGGAGGAGGAGGAGGAGGAGGAGGAGGAGGAGGAGGGCTACCCGGGAGGGCCTAGGGACACTTCCGTGTTGATTTCCTACCACGAGCATGTCGCTCGACGTGTTTGGAAGGGAGAGGTATTTTTTATAATTTATTCGACTTTATTATTTAACCTTTTTTATTTAGCTTTTTATTTCACATTTTCTTCACGGTCTAATTAACAATCTTTTTTATTTTTTTTGTCGTAACAGAAAAGGCCGACGTTAAAAATGGTGAACCTCCCGCGGAAGATTTTTGTTCTCTTTAAACTAGAGGCGTAGTGGTTTAATGATGTGGTGACTGCTTCCGGGCTAGGAGGGTTGTGCATGACCGGGTATACCACCATGAGCCACAGGATGCAGGGGGTTTTGTGGAGCGGTGGCATAGGGAGACGTCTTCTTTCCACTTATCGGTTGAGGAGTTGACGATCACCTTGCACGATGTGCATTGTCTTCCCCACTTGCCGATTAGGGGGATGCTGCTGAACCATTCCCGGATTCAGAGGGTTGAGACAATCGAGTGGATGGGGATCTATCTCGGTTTGGACCCATACATGGCTGAGTTTGAGTGTAGGACGACGAGTGGGACCCATATCCGATTTTCTACCTTGAGAGAGCTGTATGAGCACCACTTGGTGGCGGCGGCCGATTCCGAGGAGGCGGGTAACAACCTATTTACGGAGTATTACCGTGCCTACGCTCTCCGATACTGGTTCATGTTCTTGGTAGGCACTGCACTCTTTGTGGACAAGAGTGCAACCTACATCGACGTGACTTATCTCCGCTACTTCATGGACCTGACTACCATTCACCAGTGGAACTCGGGGTCAGCTATTCTGGTATACCTATACCAGAAGCTGAATGAAGCCTCCAACTGGAGGACCAGACGGTTGACTGGATCTGCCACACTCTTGACGGTACGTTTCCTTTTTTAATTGTTACACTTTTTTCAATATTATTTCACATATTATATTATCGTATCGTATTTGTGTTTTAGGACTGGATCATCTCCTACTTCCTCCGCATCCACGGCTTCGCCATTGATCCTGCGTACGATGACGCTTTGCCCAGGGCTGCCCGATACGTTCTCCTAAGGGGGAACAATCCAGTGGGACCATATCGCGGGTACCTCGACCGCACAGCTCACGATGACATTCGTTGGACGCCATTCAGTTACTACACTGTTGTTGTCTCATTTGACCGCATCGCGCTATACTCTGGCTGGTTGGCATGCGGGGCCAACACCATGGTTGGACATGTGCAGATGATACTGAGGTCACCGTTTGAGGCTACTCCCGACACAGTTACCCGAGTGGAGCTCACTGCCATATTTGAGGACCAGGAGCATCATTTGGTTCCGGAGGAGTATCGTCGAATGCAGGCCACCCAGGAGTGACATTGTGTAGAAGGGTACGTGACATGGTTCTATCGGGTGTCACATCCTCTGATGACACCCGACGCTCCCGGAGCTCCTAGGCCAACATATGAGGAGATCTTGGAGAACCAGCAGGCCGGGGATGGCCATGCCACTGATCTCCTGCCGATATGCCAGCGGATAGAGATGCTTGGGCGGGACGCATTGGACAGAGGTATCATTGCGCACGGCAGTCCAGAGGCGGTTGCAGTCGTGGAGAGGATGGTCGCCAACGCAGGCGGTGCGGCGGCATATACCAGGCAGAGGAGGTCCCAGGGCGTTAGGGTTAGGGATACGCAGTAGGTGGTTCCGGTTTATTTTCTTGGATTTAATTGTATTCGGTTTGTATTTCTTGACATTCACATACATTTTCGCACACTATTAGTATTTTATTCGGCTTGTATATATAATATTAGTATTTTATGTTGATATGTCTCTTATTTTATTCGGGTTATATTTTATTTATAGTAAGCTTTTTTGTTTAATTAAAAATACGTGACTAAACGTTGTTTAGAAAAACATTAAAAAAAACACAATTTCTACATATTTCGGAAGTGCACTTCTGAAAACCCTCAAAAGTGTGAAAAAGGTGTTTTCGGAAGTGCATCTCCGAAAACACCCCCATTTGATGTTTCGTAAGTACACTTCCGAACTCTGGAAAAATCTAGGAAAAAATTTACTTCGAAAATGCATTTTCGAAGTAGGGGTTTTCGCTGGAGTCACCCCATAGGGGGTCAGGAAAGAAATTCTCAACAAATAAAGTACAATTATAATAGCTGCAACTTGTTATTTGATGAATTCAATAATGCCATAACCTTATTACATGATTAATTTACAATGAGAGGTTAATAATGCCTAACCTTATCTACCATATAAGAAAATTTATACCTCTGGAAAATACCCCTTTGCCCTATCTTCTATTTTTGCCACCTCCCAAAATTGGGGGCAAATTTGGTCCAAATATTACTTTTTTCAACTTGTGATGTCATATAATTGGCTTCTAACTAAATGGTTGTTGTCTTTTACCTTAGCCCATTATGAATGAATGAGTTTATGATGTCATATGCTTTTAAGTCAACTTCTTTGTACTGTTTTCTCTTATTCCCTTAACAACTTTAATTCAAAAATTTGTACCTCTATTTCACATCACTTCTGTATACCACATAATATATGTTTATCTCTTTCTCATATAGTCTGGATACCACATAATCTTCCTTTCTCTCTCTTTCTCATTTATTCCCACATTTGTTCGTCTTTTTCTTCAAACCGCCCAACAACGATGATGCATTGATAGGTTAGTTGATGTGCGATCTCGGGTGAGGTATTTATGGTTTTTTGTTGATCTATCTTCCTCTCTCACGACTCTGCATGGTTTTTATTTTAAGGAAAATGATAAAGAAATTGTTTGAAGATCTATGAAGATGATGACGAAAGCTGCGATTCTGAATCTCGGGTGAGGTATTTCTGGTTTTTGTTGTTGATATATCTTCCTCTCTCACGATTCTGCATGGTTTTGATTTTAAGGAAAATGATAAAGAAATTGTTTGAAGATCTATGAAGATGATGACGAAAGCTGCGATTCTGAATCTCGGGCGAGGTATTTCATAGTTTTGTTCTTGATCTATCTTCCTCTCTCACGATTCTGCATGGTTTTGATTTTAAGGAAAATGATAAAGAAATTGTTTGAAAATCTATGAAGATGATGGCGAAAGCTGCGATTCTGAATCTCGGGTGAGGTATTTCTGGTTTTTGTTCTTGATCTATCTTCCTCTCTCACGATTCTGCATGGTTTTGATTTTAAGGAAAATGATAAAGAAATTGTTTGAAGATCTATGAAGATGATGACGAAAGTTGCGATTCTGAATCTCGGGTGAGGTATTTCTGGTTTTTGTTCTGAAGGGTTTGTAAAATTGGAAAAATTGTGAACTACGGTTTTGGTTGTTTTTGCTCTGCGGCTGTTTTCTGAAAAGTACTCTCTCTTGAAATTTGTGCTATGATTTTTTATATACTGCAGAATTAGGGTTTGTTTCTGACTTGGTTAGCAGGCCTTTGATAAATTCTGTATTGGGCTTTCAATTCTCATTTTCTGAATCGTGATTTGGTAAGTGATATCACAATTTACATATGCTCCCATTTGTACAAACATTGATCTCAAATTTGTGCTTTCAAATTTTTTTAGGAAAATTCTGTTCCAATAGCAAATGATGATGCAAATTAACCTCCTGATGCACAATGTGTTTATCAAGGTTTGACAGATGCAAATTAACCTATTCTATGATACTTTCTATCCCTTTTGGTTTGAAAATCCAAACAATTAAAACTAACAAAGCCATCTTAAACTGGTGAATAATTGAAACAAGCTATGCACACAACACATGACTTAAAAGCACTCTTTTATGCTGCTAATATCATAAGCTTTATCACAGGAAATGTTTTTCTTTTAGAGAATTGAGAGCTTTAACAGGTGCGGGAAAGTTCGGCTACTTGAAGATTTACCGGTGGGCTACAAAAAACTATTATCAATTTCATTACTTCAGGAGAAGCTAATAGGTTGAAGAATTCCTTTTCAGATGTTACAGATAATGACTTTCTCAGTGAGACAACATTTGATTGGATAAGTCTTTCGTCGGTACATCTTCAATGCCCGGATCAAGCAAATAACCGCAGATAATTGTTGGTACGTCTGATTCGGTAAGGCAATCGTCGGTACGTCTGATTGGGAACATTTTTTATATGACAATATGTTATGTGTTTCTTTTTTATATGTGGCATAATTGTTTCTTTTAGTTAAACACTTTATAAACATTAACAGGCAAATGTTGTTTTGATTTTTATTTTGTGTTCCGTAGCAGAAAGAAATTTAGTTGTATATTTTAATTAATTATTCTATTATTAATTAATACAAATTTATAAAATCAAACTACATGTTGTTAGAAATTTAATTTTATATTTCAATTTCACGAAGCTTATTCAAAATTTCTGAATTATTTTCAATTATTTATCCAACTACAACAATGCATAAAGGTGAGATTGACCAGACTCCAAAATATAAACTTGTTTTCAATTATTATGGTTTATGGTTTTATGGCTTCTTTCAAGTCACCATAAATTCCATTATTTATTACATTTCACCTTTCCACTTTCCTTATTATAGCATATTCCAAGGTATAATCATTGGATAGTGCAACTGTCATTAATTGTGACCTTTCCACTTTCCAAATCCTATAGCCTTAAAACACTACCATTATATATACATGCTGGATGTCAATTCGTTTTTACACTATCCTCACACAAACCCTTATCACATACTTCACATTCCACCTATTACCATAATGGAGCACATGCAAAACCCTCTTGTCAATCTAACTGTTAACGGCGTCGAGGGTACTGGGAATGTGAAAGTTTACGTTCTTGAAATTTCAAATGGAAATTTAGTTGTTCAGCCTGATGTGAAGCCAGCGGGAATTGGTCGCCTCCTACATGGAGTCGCGGTGGCTGCTCAAAGTAGGAGAAATAGGAAGAGGAGGAGACAGAGATCTAAGAGAGTGTTTGTTTCACATCCAATCTTTGCTTCTTCTGATGAAGATGAAGCACCGTGGGATTGGTCAAACTTCATGTCGGCCAGGGCCTATCGATTTGATGCTTAGGGTGGTATCTCAGATCCTATTTCATTTTCATTGTAATGGTCGTAGTATTTTGATTGATAAAACTTCTTTTATGTGTTAAAACTTAAGTTTTGTGTGGCCCTATTTGTTTGGGTGTTTTGTTACTATTTTGACAGACTATGGCTTAACTCATTTTCTATTGAAACGGTTAAAGAAGTTATATGACTTATGAATATTATTTATAGGTTATCTTATAATTATATTGTTCTACTAATTATTTCTGTTTTATAGGTTATACATGTATGATCAATTCAAGTCCCTATGAGCCTTAGAATTAATGAACTGATTTCCTATTTTGTTTAATGATTTTCTTTACGATACCGTTGTTCCGACTGTTTTAATACGTTGACACTAATAAAGGCAATTTTCCACTGTGACTTGGATAATAAGGAAAGTTTTTGCATGACCATTGGCACATGTTTCCTGTAAATTATCATGTTGTTGTCACTTAACTGTATGTAGTTAGGGTTCAGTCAACTACTTCAGGTAAGAGTTTATCAGATTCTTTTGGTATCTATTCTTTATGTTCTTCACATTGCTCAAAGAAAATTTATATTTGCACTTAATTGATAAATGCTGAAAGGTTGAAGAAGAAGAGGGAAGAGGAAGAAGTTTGACAAAGCGTGTCTGGGGAAAGGAAAGGAGGAGGACCAAAGAAGAAAGTTGTGTGAATCTAATTTGTATCAATGCAAAATTCCAATTCCATTTTTGACAATTCAAAATGTTTGTTGGCCACTAAAACTATCTTTTCATGGTTCAATCTATATATATACTTATAGTTTTTTATGACACATGACAGGTTGCCAGCATATGATGAAGGATCGAAGATTAATTGGGCAAGTTAACTACTAAACTAAACTTTTATGACAGTTGGAGCAATGATGCATATGGGAGTGAGTGGGAGCAACAATTTTGGTAGCGACAAAACACAACATCGACTTATTTTAATTCTTGAAGTTAATAGGGGTTTTGAAGAAGAGAAATAGTTTGTGATGTTTTTTGGAACAACAGGTCTGGCGAACCCTTGATGGTTAACAGAGGCGGTCAAAAACTGACTACTAACGATGCCACCCCGTCTCGATCACTTGAAGTGCTTCCCCTACTGCCTGAAGATGACGCCGTCCTGAAAGAACCTTGCTTTGGATCGGGACACCCCTCGATGAGGTAGTCAATATTTCTTTGCCTTTATATTGTTGCCAACAGATCACGTTGCTTTTGATTTGATTTTAAAATAACTGAGTTACTTTGTCTTCGCAGGACACTGCTCGAGATATTTTGAAGAATGCTTTGGGTGTAGTGGTTATTGATGATCGTGAGTGTCATACCCCAAAATTTGCCCTCATAAAATTATAAATGTCATTTTATTTCGATTAAGTGACATGGCACATTTGGTAAGAATTTGAGGGTAAGAGATACAAGAGCGAGAGGTCCCGGGTTCGAATTCCACTCCTAACAATTTTCCCTTTTTGTTTTCTAACATTCATTTATTTATTTATTAGTATTTTATTAAAAAAAATAATATTTTTATATCAATTTTCGTTTTTTATTTTAAGCATTTTCATAAATTATTAATTTTTCATTTTATGCACTTTTTTCATCACAAAAATATCAAAAAAACACCAAAAAGATTTTATTACGTCATTTAGTTTTTCAATCTTGTTATCTATCTACTATCTACCCATTAATAAAATGTTGCCCAAACTTACTATTTTACCCTTTCAACCAATTTTTTTTACACTGCAAAAAGGTTATCTAAGTAATTAACAAATGAAATATTCAACTATGTCAATTGTATTCTTCTCATTGGTCTATTCCAAAAATTCTGTACTAACATTTGGATTGGAGTGCAATTCTGTACTCTCTTTGCAATTCAAAATAAAGTTCCTCACTTTTCCTTGTCTTCCTCCTTTTCTCCTAAAACTCTAGCAGACAAAGTTCTCTTCACACTCAACCGTATCGCGTCGGGACTCTCCTCCCCGCTGTGGTACACTCAGCCGCCGTCACACCATTCCAGCCGCCATCTAAAATTCATAGGAATGCATTCTTCTTTTTTCTGACTATTTTATTGTATGTGTGTGTGATGTAGAGTATTTGAAAGAAGAAAATGCTTAGATCTTGCAACAACAAGCATATTACATGAGTTTTAACTTTTCAATCTCTTCTTATTGTTGATTTTAGGGTATGCCATCACATACCTTATTGATTTTTCAATTTATTATTATTTATTTTTATTTTTCTATTTCATTATTTAACAGTTCTTCTATTTTTGTAGCTGCTGTAATACGGTGAACTGACTTTTTAATAATCGAAATGTACGGTAAGCAAGAGTCGCCACCGACTTTTATTTTATCCAAACAAATTCGGAAAGGCAAAAAGAAACAGAAAAAAAACCTTTTAAGAAATCTGAGTTCGGGGGGTAATTTATGCAAAGGGAAGGTGTAAGGCACCCTTTGCATCCATGGTTTTCCATGGGCTCTTAATTGCTTTGCTTGCTCGTTTGTTTAGAAAATGTAGATGAAAGAGATAGGGACTTTAGCTCGTAAATGAGCGTAGCCCTTTTGAAAAATTATGAGAAAGAATATAATGAAAGTTTGAGCATTGCATGGCAATTAGGGGCAATTACCTTAAACTCAGATGATAGGTCTCTTTTTAGCCTTTCAGAATGAAAGGGTCTATCCTTGCCATAAGAGGGCAGGAAGCCTTTCGTTTGGAGGTTGAAGGGTCGTCGAAGCATCCTTTGCCATAAGACTGTCCCATGCCATAGAAGAGCAGGTAGTCTAAGGCAAGGATCAGAATAAGCCATTTCGTAGGCAGCCAGAAGATACCTCAGCCTTTTTCCGTAGGCAACTTCCGAGGGTCGAGGTCATAATTGTGTATCGAAGGCAGCATCATTTAGGGTCGCATGACCTTTTATTATCGAGGCAGCATGGCTGAGGTATCCTCGTATTCGAGGGACTGGCTATTCTGCAACAAATACACAAGGCAGCAGGCAACAGGCAACAGAGAGGGTTACCCAAAAGTGTGCGTGTGTGCACCAATCATGTGATTCAATTCGAAATATATTATCTTGTAATTAAATGGCTCTAATTCGGCTCAAGATTGCACTCCCTAAATTACTAACCACGCAATTTAAACAATATAATCAACAAATACGGGGGAGGGAAATTGTAACCAGCGGATCCCTTAATAGGGTTTGACATAAGTAATAATAAAGCATAAAATATTAAGGTTAGGGTTTAGGGTTACCAACACTCGTAACCTTGGCGGTCAACAAACCCTGAAAATTGAAAAGGAAAGAATAAACAGAAGAGAGTGAGTGTATTATTTGTTCAGAAGCAACTAGGGTTAACCCTAAAAATAAACATAACCATACAGAACAAGGGTAAAAGAAACTTAGCTTCGCTTGATGAAGGTTGAGAATTGGAGGTAGCTTGAAGCATTGACTCTGACCATCTGATAATTGAATAGAGAAATAAGAGGAAGTGAGTGTAGAGGGATTTCGTTGACAGGGGCAATCAAACCCTAATTAAAACAAAATAATAGGCGAAAAATATTAAATAAGAAGAAATTAGAACTTAGCTTCGTTCTTTGACGTGTCGCGCAGTCGGAAGGTATTTGTAAAGCCAAACCTGGAAAGGCACATAAAAAAGAAACGTATTCAGTGTAGGGCAAACCCTAATTAGGATTCAAATTGAGTATAATGGTAAATTGATTTAATTAATTATTGGTCTCGCGACCTAATTAATTAAATCGGAATAAAAAAAATTAAATTGAGTGTAAAAAATGATTTTTAGGAATTTTTTGTGAATTAAATAATATGTATATGAATTTTTAATTAAATATAGGTAATTAAATATAATTTAAATAAATATATAATATTAAGAAAACAAAATAATTTAAATAAATAAATAAAAGGAAAAATAATAAAACATATATATAAATATAACTAACTAAATAATTTTATGTAATTAAATAGGAAAAAAAACTTAGCTGGTGATTGTGTGTGGTTGGTACTTAGAGGTCCATAGTGGTCCTTCAATCCTGGTGCATTGGATTTGGCCTTGGGAAGATCCTGGGGCTCTAATGCGAGGCTATACCGTGAGCTTGTACGCGTGGGAAGTAGGGAATCTGTGTGACAAAGTTAGAGAAAAAGAAAAACTACAAAAAGTGGCATGTAGCACACAAGGGTCGAACCCTTGACCTTGTGCATAACCGACGGCGTACTTGTCTCCACCAGGCCAGGCTCGCTTTGATGTTTAATAAATACTTCGCGCGCATTATGTAAAAAACAAGTTATTCAGAAATTTTAAAATCAAAACGCACGCCTCAGGGACTTCATCTTCTTCGTTGGATTTTCCAGATGCCAACACTTTTGCCCACGGTTTGCAAGCGTAGCCGTAGACCTGCAACTTATACAACTCACAATACAATGCATAAATCAATCACACAAACATGGATCAATTGCTATCGATCTTTTGAACTCAATGGTAACACTTTACAAGACCGATTCTGCCTATTTAGGAAAACCCCAAATCAAAGCTCAACAAACCTAACAATGGCGAATAGCTCATATGAACACACAAATGCAATTAAAACTCCAGAAACAATCGTTACACCATGCTAATCACGAATACGCAACTAAAATTCATTTAAAACGCAAGAATCAATGAAATCAAACCTAAGAAAAATATGCACAAACCGTGATAAATCGCGAGTGCTCCTGAATGCTGCGACCTCGGCAAACGATTGGAATTCCTTCAGGGATGTTCAGAGAGTACGTTTGAATTACCAATGCTTCCTGAATTGGCCTTCACCTCTTGAATTCGACCTCTCCTCCTTCTTCAAATTTTAAGCGCCCCTATTTGCAGAATTTCGTCCAAAAAACCCCCCTTTGTGTTGGCACCAATTATCCATATATAGGGCATGAATTAGGTCTAGAAATTGTATCAAATCTTGGTGAATTAAGAAGATTGGAATTTAATTGAAAATTATATTCAAGCTTTCCAATTTTGGTTCAATTTCACTCCAATCTACTTTAATCACTAATCTTATTCTGATTATATTGATATCACCCTGATATAAAAAATTTAAATCAAATCTTTGATTTCTCCATTATTTATTTTAATTAAATTGATTTTAAAATGATTTAAAAAATCAAGATAAATAAAAATAAATAAATGGCAGGGAATTTGGGCCAGGAGACTTCTATCAATATTACAATCATGTTTGGATTAATGAAATATGGGCCCATTTGGAGAATTTTCGAGTTTAGTAAATATCTTCTTCATGGATCTCTTCAAAATTTTGCCAACTTTGACAAGGCGTATCTCCCTCAATTTTTAGGTATGGAAGTGTTCTAGGAGCTTTATGTATTGATCTGGATTTGTATCAGAGAAATAGCATGGGCAAATTTTGGGGTATGACAGCTGCCCCTGTTCAATTATCTTAAACCTGAAGATGTAGAGTGGTTTGTGTGCCAGTCGGTATCTGAAGGTGGAAGATGATTGAACACTAGAATACCAAGAAATTTGCCCTATCTGAAGTAGGGACTTTTGTCGGAGATGGGCTTAAAGATGTCATCCAGGCCCTGAGAGAAAATTTATTGGAGATTGATCATGTCAGCACCGTTCGTAGTGACTGAATTAGATCTAAGTCCTTTGAACTATTCATGGAGGATACTCGAAACTAAGTATCAGAACTAAATCGTCGTCTTGATTATCTCTGAACTATCTTCGAATTAATTGTCACAATTAAATCTCTATCTTGATTATCTCTGAACTATCTTTGGAGGATACCCAAAATTAAGTGTCAAAATTAAATCTCTGTCTTGATTATCTCTGAACTATCTTTGGAAGATACCCAAAATTAAGTGTCAAAATTAAATCTCTGTCTTGATTATCTCTGAACTATCTTTGGAGGATATCCAAAATTAAGTGTCAAAATTAAATCTCTGTCTTGATTATCTCTGAACTATCTTTGGAAGATACCCAAAATTAAGTGTCAAAATTAAATCTCTGTCTTGATTATCTCTGAACTATCTTTGGAGGATATCCAAAATTAAGTGTCAAAATTAAATCTCTGTCTTGATTATCTCTGAACTATCTCTGGAAGATATCCAAAATTAAGTATCAGAACTAAATCTCTGTCTTGAATAAGCGTCAGAATTAAATCGTTGACTTGATTATCTCTGCACTATATCTAGAAGACAATGTTTATTTGATTGTAGAAATAAGCTGAAAAAAGAAACATTAGTTTTATGCAATGTCGTGATGCATGCATTGTAATGTTTATGAATGAAAGTGTTATGCATAGGCAATGAGGCGTATGTATGTTATGTATGAATTTACTATGACACATGATATATGAAAATGATTTATGCTATTTGGAGTATCTTGAGAAAATAAATCTTTGTATCATTGTGATTTTGACGTTCGATCTCGTCTTGAAGAAGTACAGCTGGGGATTTATGATTTATGCTTGGGGATGATCAGAAATTTGATGTACCCTGATTGGGGACAAAAAGTATTAGTAATCCATGTTGGAGAAGAGGAATGTGTCGGGGAACCGGCAATGTTTGAAGAGGTAAACTCTGTTGAGGAGCTATGTCTTTTGTTGGACGAGTATGTTTGAAGATATCTTTTTGAGGATTACTCTGTGGAGATATGATCTCGTGAAGTCGACTCTGTGGGGAAGTATGGATGCCTTGAACATTGCCCCCCAGTGGTTATGGCACTTGCCATTCTTGGACTCGTATTGGTTGGAAAACACCAATGAATGTTGATCGAAGCGTTGAACATGCCCTGTACACATTGCCCCCAACTAATAGGAACTTGAAGGGATTCACCTCTCGAGGACTTTATGAAGTGCATACTGTAGGTGACATGCCCCTAGTAATCGTACACTTAGGATGATGCCCCTGATTGCTTTGGCATCCTTGAGAGATTCTCAGAACCTTGACTTGATTGCCCCAGATTGATCGGGGAAAACGTGCCATGCCTCTTGTATACGTAGGAGACATTGCTTCCTGGAGTAATCTTTGCTGGTCGGGATAACTTTGAGTCATTAGTTGTACCCTGTGCAAATTCTTTCTGTTGCTAATCATTTGAAATTATGTAGCAAAATATGTTTAGTAATGAATTCACGAGATGCAATGCATACGTTTGTCTTGAGTTTTTGAAAAACATTAAAGCAGGAGATGTAAAAACATGATATTTGTAAAAACGTGGTATTCGTAACAATGTGATGTTTGTAAAAATGTGATATCAACTTAGCATTTTTGGTAACCTTAAGGAGTCAGGATACCCTTTTGGTGACAGTATGCTTTTGAACTAACCATGCTTCAATTAGGACTTTCAAGGGTTGTAACGTGGCTTGGTTCACGGTTTAAGAAACAAAGGATAAAGGCTAAAAATTTGATTGTACCCACCCCTCTTCGTGATGATCTTCAATCCTAAGCTCAGTTGATTCAACTTATGCATTCAGGTTCCAAGAGACTTTTGGATTTGCACCTTTGATAATGATGATAGTTCACAAGCAAAGAGAACTTTTGAGATGGCAGTCACTTCTTCCTTTTGGTAGTCACAACTTTGAGTTGTTCAAGAATTTATTGACTTCTTTTTTCATCTTTTTGATATCCCTCACTTTTGCCTGAACTGTCTCTTTTGAGCTTACAGTCAGCGGGATGCCTTGATTTTTGCTTAAGTCATCTTTTGATTTTTGACTTAGCAGGCTTTTCTTTGTATATATGTTTTTTCCATTTTTTTCCTTTTTGAAAGGTATTGACTGCCTTGTTTGATGATTGATGAACTATCATTGTCTTTTGATTGCTATCTCCAACACTTCTTTGATGTGTGCGGATGAACGCTTGTGATTGAAACCTTTGTTTTAAAGGTGTACTGAATGATTCTCTTAAAATAGAATGCACAGCCAAATTAACTAAGAATTACCCTGCCCCAGGTTATGATCAAGGGTTTTAATTAGTACAAGAAAGAAACTTCTACTTCTCAGGCTCAAAAGGGTTGACGAGGGATTAACATCCTTATATCTCCACTGTTTAGGAATTGAAACAATGCCTGTACATCGTCAGCATAGTCCGCTCAAAAGCATATTGTATGAGGTTGCGGTATCGTTTTCGTCATCCTCCCTCAAAAGGCATACAACTTAGCAGGAGTTGGATATCACAAAATATATGCAAAGTAAAGACACAATTTAAGATGAGTGATAGCGAAGTAATTTATTCAAGACAAACATATGCAATGCACTGATGATGATTATTAAAACAGATAATGTCTATCATGAGTCGAATGTTTAAACAAACAGAAAAGAAAATTGCAAATGGAAGTAGATCTAATGATCCAAAAGTTCGTCCGTCTAGACGTCAATCAGTCTTGTCATGACTAGGCATAGGAGCGGTGGTCACCACAGGGGTTTCAGGAGGATGGTGTTAGAATTCGTTGGCTCGATTTCCCTGAGCATCTGGATCATATGAGTGAATTGATTGTTGTGACTCAGTTGTCGTGACTTTGTTGTCATGATTAAATCTTTGAATGTTGATCGTGTCAGTACCGTTCGTAGTAACTGAATTAGACCTTGGAACATTGTGCACAGCATTGAGTCATACATTGGACCATATCTGAGGAGGGTTTCAGAACGAGTCATACATTGGACCATATCTGAAGAGGAATAGCAGAACGAGTCGTACATTAGACCATATCTGTTGGAGGATGTCAGAACGAGTCATACATTGGACCATATCTGAGGAAGGATATCAAAACGAGTTATTCGTTAAACCATATTTGAAGGAGAATACCAGAACGGGTCATACATTAAACCATATCTGATGAATAATGCCAGAACGAGTCATACATTAGACCATATCTGACTGAAGATACCGGAACGGATCATACATTAGACCATATCTGATTGAGAAATACCGGAACGGGTCATACATTAGACCATATCTGATAGAGAATGCTTGTTCGTTAGAGTCGATGAGTTATTTGACGAAGTTTTGGAATGTAAAGGCTTGTCAGAATGAATCTCTAGCTCGATTATGTCTGAGAGGAATGATTGCCGAGGCGGAACCTGAAAACAAAGTTAGAAATATGCAATGTCATGAATGCAAATGAAATGTTTTCAAGGATCTCTGGAAATTTAGTTAGCAACATTAGAAAAGGGTTTGGTCGCGTCTTTGTCTGAAGAATTCTGAATTTTGTCTTTGAACGTCTTTCTTTGAGAACCAAGCTCACCATATCGAGTGGGTCATCGCCTCTGATTCGGGACACCTCTGAATTTGAAGGTACATGGCAAGAGAAAAATAAATCCTCTTGCCCCTTGATAGGTACTGAGTCTCTGAATTGGAAGGTACGTGGCCAGAGGAAAATAAATCCTCTTGCCCCTAGATAGGAATTCAGTCCTTGATAAGAGCACCTGAAATTGTGCGCCCTAAATTCCTAAGATCCTTGAAAGGGTTAGTTAATCATGTTATGCTTATGATGTCATGATGTCATGATGTTATGCGAATGAAGTTCATTTGGCATAGTGTGAGATAGTAAGGGCAAACAAGTCCTTTTAACAACACCTGCAAAGAAACGAAGGTTAGTAGCAAACGCAAACAAGTCACACAAGTCACGCAAGTCACACAAGTCACACAATTTTTGGCTTAAGGCTTGCATGGAGTCTGATCAGGTGTCCTTCCCAAGGGTATTTCTATGGATAAGGAGATTTCAGCAACAGGTTCTACCAAGTGACTCAGAATTGTCAGCCCCCTCTAAAGCACCCTCGAACATGGTAAATGCATACCACGCAATGAAACTTTAGGAAGAAACCTATCTGAGCTGTAGTATCGGGTAGCGACCATAACTTGGCATGCACCAAGAATAGCCCTCCCACTACGTTCCTAAAAGCCAGGATGGGTTAAGGGTAACTAAAGGTCCTTGAGCTCCGACGCACCCAAAGATACATGCATAAACCTCTCTCATGCAAAAGAGGTACACAATAACCAGTGGAGGCCTAACTCAAGTGTGAACTTCATTTTGACCAACCCCAAGCATGCACAAGGGGGGTCTCCATGACTATGCCACTCCTAATCTTAAGTGTTCTTGAATCCGGGAATAGGATTCGTCCTTCAGTTAATTCCCAAAACAGCCCTGAAAAATAAAGCAAGCAAAGCAAACAGTAGAATACAATTAAGTGAATCCTAAGCTTTTAAGGTAACCCCTCTTTTATCGAAAAATCCCCAGCAGAGTCGCCAGTTCTGTAATACGGTGAACTGACTTTTTAATAATCGAAATGTACGGTAAGCAAGAGTCGCCACCGACTTTTATTTTATCCAAATAAATTCGGAAAGGCAAAAAGAAACAGAAAAAAAACCTTTTAAGAAATCTGAGTTCGGGGGGTAATTTATGCAAAGGGAAGGTGTAAGGCACCCTTTGCATCCATGGTTTTCCATGGGCTCTTAATTGCTTTGCTTGCTCGTTTGTTTAGAAAATGTAGATGAAAGAGATAGGGACTTTAGCTCGTAAATGAGCGTAGCCCTTTTGAAAAATTATGAGAAAGAATATAATGAAAGTTTGAGCATTGCAAGGCAATTAGGGGCAATTACCTTAAACTCAGATGATAGGTCTCTTTTTAGCCTTTCAGAATGAAAGGGTCTATCCTTGCCATAAGAGGGCAGGAAGCCTTTCGTTTGGAGGTTGAAGGGTCGTCGAAGCATCCTTTGCCATAAGACTGTCCCATGCCATAGAAGAGCAGGTAGTCTAAGGCAAGGATCAGAATAAGCCATTTCGTATGCAGCCAGAAGATACCTCAGCCTTTTTCCGTAGGCAACTTCCGAGGGTCGAGGTCATAATTGTGTATCGAAGGCAGCATCATTTAGGGTCGCATGACCTTTTATTATCGAGGCAGCATGGCTGAGGTATCCTCGTATTCGAGGGACTGGCTATTCTGCAACAAATACACAAGGCAGCAGGCAACAGGCAACAGAGAGGGTTACCCAAAAGTGTGCGTGTGTGCACCAATCATGTGATTCAATTCGAAATATATTATCTTGTAATTAAATGGCTCTAATTCGGTTCAAGATTGCACTCCCTAAATTACTAACCACGCAATTTAAACAATATAATCAACAAATACGGGGGAGGGAAATTGTAACCAGCGGATCCCTTAATAGGGTTTGACATAAGTAATAATAAAGCATAAAATATTAAGGTTAGGGTTTAGGGTTACCAACACTCGTAACCTTGGCGGTCAACAAACCCTGAAAATTGAAAAATTAAGGTTAGGGTTTAGGGTTACCAACACTCGTAACCTTGGCGGTCAACAAACCCTGAAAATTGAAAAGGAAAGAATAAACAGAAGAGAGTGAGTGTATTATTTGTTCAGAAGCAACTAGGGTTAACCCTAAAAATAAACATAACCATACAGAACAAGGGTAAAAGAAACTTAGCTTCGCTTGATGAAGGTTGAGAATTGGAGGTAGCTTGAAGCATTGACTCTGACCATCTGATAATTGAATAGAGAAATAAGAGGAAGTGAGTGTAGAGGGATTTCGTTGACAGGGGCAATCAAACCCTAATTAAAACAAAATAATAGGCGAAAAATATTAAATAAGAAGAAATTAGAACTTAGCTTCGTTCTTTGACGTGTCGCGCAGTCGGAAGGTATTTGTAAAGCCAAACCTGGAAAGGCACATAAAAAAGAAACGTATTCAGTGTAGGGCAAACCCTAATTAGGATTCAAATTGAGTATAATGGTAAATTGATTTAATTAATTATTGGTCTCGCGACCTAATTAATTAAATCGGAATAAAAAAAATTAAATTGAGTGTAAAAAATGATTTTTAGGAATTTTTTGTGAATTAAATAATATGTATATGAATTTTTAATTAAATATAGGTAATTAAATATAATTTAAATAAATATATAATATTAAGAAAACAAAATAATTTAAATAAATAAATAAAAGGAAAAATAATAAAACATATATATAAATATAACTAACTAAATAATTTTATGTAATTAAATAGGAAAAAAAACTTAGCTGGTGATTGTGTGTGGTTGGTACTTAGAGGTCCATAGTGGTCCTTCAATCCTGGTGCATTGGATTTGGCCTTGGGAAGATCCTGGGGCTCTAATGCGAGGCTATACCGTGAGCTTGTACGCGTGGGAAGTAGGGAATCTGTGTGACAAAGTTAGAGAAAAAGAAAAACTACAAAAAGTGGCATGTAGCACACAAGGGTCGAACCCTTGACCTTGTGCATAACCGACGGCGTACTTGTCTCCACCAGGCCAGGCTCGCTTTGATGTTTAATAAATACTTCGCGCGCATTATGTAAAAAACAAGTTATTCAGAAATTTTAAAATCAAAACGCACGCCTCAGGGACTTCATCTTCTTCGTTGGATTTTCCAGATGCCAACACTTTTGCCCACGGTTTGCAAGCGTAGCCGTAGACCTGCAACTTATACAACTCACAATACAATGCATAAATCAATCACACAAACATGGATCAATTGCTATCGATCTTTTGAACTCAATGGTAACACTTTACAAGACCGATTCTGCCTATTTAGGAAAACCCCAAATCAAAGCTCAACAAACCTAACAATGGCGAATAGCTCATATGAACACACAAATGCAATTAAAACTCCAGAAACAATCGTTACACCATGCTAATCACGAATACGCAACTAAAATTCATTTAAAACGCAAGAATCAATGAAATCAAACCTAAGAAAAATATGCACAAACCGTGATAAATCGCGAGTGCTCCTGAATGCTGCGACCTCGGCAAACGATTGGAATTCCTTCAGGGATGTTCAGAGAGTACGTTTGAATTACCAATGCTTCCTGAATTGGCCTTCACCTCTTGAATTCGACCTCTCCTCCTTCTTCAAATTTTAAGCGCCCCTATTTGCAGAATTTCGTCCAAAAAACCCCCCTTTGTGTTGGCACCAATTATCCATATATAGGGCATGAATTAGGTCTAGAAATTGTATCAAATCTTGGTGAATTAAGAAGATTGGAATTTAATTGAAAATTATATTCAAGCTTTCCAATTTTGGTTCAATTTCACTCCAATCTACTTTAATCACTAATCTTATTCTGATTATATTGATATCACCCTGATATAAAAATTTTAAATCAAATCTTTGATTTCTCCATTATTTATTTTAATTAAATTGATTTTAAAATGATTTAAAAAATCAAGATAAATAAAAATAAATAAATGGCAGGGAATTTGGGCCAGGAGACTTCTATCAATATTACAATCATGTTTGGATTAATGAAATATGGGCCCATTTGGAGAATTTTCGAGTTTAGTAAATATCTTCTTCATGGATCTCTTCAAAATTTTGCCAACTTTGACAAGGCGTATCTCCCTCAATTTTTAGGTATGGAAGTGTTCTAGGAGCTTTATGTATTGATCTGGATTTGTATCAGAGAAATAGCATGGGCAAATTTTGGGGTATGACAGCTGCCTTTGGCTTTACTGTGAAATTTCTCCATCAAGGTATGTTACTTTAGTATTTTTGACACAGATCTACAAATTTAGTTTGTGAAAATATTATAGATCTAGGGTTGAAAATTGATATAAAGAGAAAGCAAATTAAAAGATAACTTATTCATGGGTTATGATGGTTTTGTTTTGGTTAACTGTTCTGAGTCCTAAAGCAAGGTTTAATTTTGGTTTCACTCATGGATGCCCAGATGGGATGAGCTAAACAGATTTTTCCAAAATGCAGGGTAAAAATCACTTTTCCCTTGGAACTATGTCAATGCTAAGTCTCTTAGTGTCTCTGTACCAACATATGAGGTTTTTTTAGGTTAAGCCTCCCAGTAGCTTCAGTGCAGAAGAAGATAAATACCTGACAAATCGCATTTGAGGTAATGTCATAAATTTATCGCTTAGCTCTTGATAATTGACACGTTTTCATTTCCTTTTTTCTAATTCAATTCTGTTTGGTATCAATTGTGTCGCTGCTAAAGGATTGTCAATGTTTAGAACATATGTTTGTTTATGTACGTCATGTTGTTGATATGTTTTTTGTTGTTGTTGAATGTAGCTTGACATTCAGCTTTTCTTAAAGATGATCTTTTGATGGATGATTTTGAACAAGATGATTACCATTCAGCTTTTTAGTTGTCGTTTTTTAGTCACCTTCCGTCTTTTTGAAAATGTTTAGGAGAATGTTTTTGGTGAAAATGTTTTTGCTGGTTGAGAATGAGAACTAGAGTCTTAATGCAGTATGAAGTGCAATGGTTAGGAGAATTGCTATTTCTGAACAGTTGTCCTTAGTCATATAGGTTTATATATTATATTAAATTGGTATTAGTTCACTTGAGTTTTTTTTATGTGACATAAAGCTTCTAGCTATTTGATTGCTTCAACCATGCTGTCTTTTTACAGTTTACTTCCATTATTCAAGCTATTTTGTCTGCTGGAAAACGACTTTAGCAACTTAACTTAGAGAGGGGGTTACCGATGATAATAATAAATTGTACTATGGTTTGTTAAAGAAGTTGACAAAAGCCGTTTGCGAAATTTGGAATATATGTTTGTTTCTGGTGTAACTCACTTGATAGAGGTAGTTTGACTGGGATACTGAAACTTCAAGTATTGGTTTTACAGAAGATTGCCTGGGTTTGGGAGCTGCATATGTTTGGGACCTTTGTATTGTTTTTTTTGTTTTGTTTTTTAGGTGAGTTGCTAGCATGTTCCATGTTTGAATTGTCTTTTATTCTTTTTTAGGATAGTTGTGTTGGTGGTTGGTACTGATATGGGGACAAGTCTTGTGCTTGGCATTACTTGTGCCATGTTTTGTTTAATAATATATTTGATCTTTTTCCTTTTCAAAGAAAAACATTACACTAACTGAAGCTCCAATATCTATTTGCAGATGTTCACAATCTTGATAGTAACCTACACGGATATGATCTACTTCTAACCGCATCTGATGAGGTATAAGATGAACCAATTTTATTTCATTCATCATTGCTTTTTCAATCTTCACCCAGAAAACATGAAAATATGAAGATTCCCTGTGTAGTATCTATTTTCTACTAGCTATTTTGTAGTTCTGTTTTCCTATTTTGTATCTATTTTCTACTAGCTATTTTTGTAGTTCTGTTTTCCTGTTTTGAATATTGATAATATTGACATGAAAATGTTAATTTTACACTATCAGTTTGATTTTATAGGTATTGGCCATGGAAAACAAATTATTGTTGGTACCGGAGAATTTGAAGATATAAAATGCGGGCATACTTAAGAAACAATATTAAATCACCAAGTTTTTATTTGTAAATATTGCTATCATTTGGCATGAAATATTCTCTGTTGATATTATCAATATTCAAAGCTTCATATGTTACAATATAACATATTATATAGTAGTATTATATATATCCTACATAGAGTAAAGAGATTTACAATTTTATCAGCAAATGATTGATTGCAACCTCTAATATGATTGCAGCCTCTACTGATATTTATTCCTTCAATATTATCCCAAATGGTCAAAATATATTATAATTGATTGTGTTTATTATAATATAATTTGTTAAAATTATTATAAATATTTAATTTTGTTTCTATATTTTATCATCTATTATGCATTTAAATTCTAGCATTAAATTGGAATGAACGATTTTATATTGGTGTTTTAAATAATTTAGATATGTAAATGTGTTTTTGTTAACTATACTTTCTTTATGGTGTTAACTTTTTTTTAATATGGAGTTAACGTGTACTTAAGTGTAATGATTTTAATTTTTTAACGTGTACTTAAGTTTAATGATTTGATTTTTTTTTTTTGCTGAATTTGAATTTTTTTTGTATTTAAGACATATTTAATGTGTTATATTTGTTTATTATTACTAAAAATATTAATTAATTTAGTTTTTAATTTTAATAAAATTCAAAATGTATTTTATCAAATTGAATTATATTACAAAGTCATTCACATAATTACTTCTTTTTCTTACGGGTCACTATCACCACAATATCTATTTGATTTTAAGTAATAATTTTTTTTATTTGAAGACAGAATTCTTATATTTAAATGTCAATTTTTTTCTTTTTTCTTTATGTCACAAGTTATTTTTATTTTTTTAATGAATATTTAATACAATTGAATTTATATAATTATTTATTTTATAATTAAGTAATGCAATTTAAATTCATACGATCTAAGAACATTCTTTGTCAAGTTTATCATTATATTTTGTATAATGATATTGCAAATTTTTGTTTTAATATTTTGACTTCATATTTTTTTATTGTACTTTCTCAATTTAAATGAGTTTTTACAAATATAAATAAATTATATATCAAATTTTTCATTTATATCTAAAATTTTACACTTGCAATTAATACTATCTAAGTATTATGACATTAAGACTCATTCATGTGTTATCACATTAATAAATATTTTATTGTTATATTTTTATTTCATAATTATTATTTGATAATTATGAATTACTACATATTTTTTAGTTATTTACACAATATCTATTAATTACTAAATGTTAAGCTATGGTATTTATTATTATTCATGTTGGATCCTCAACTTTTCCCAAACCCCTCATTGCAAGTATCTAATTCTTAATCAATTTGGTCCTCCACTTTTATAACATGTTATTCCATCACTTAGACCATGTAAAAGGGGAATATGAACCACCAAATGTGTTTTTCAGTGCCAGTATATCCAAGGAGAGACTTTTGATGCAAAGTGTATATTGTCCCATTTTTCTAAATCAAAATTAAATTATATGAATAATAACCACATTTAAATATTAAAATTAAAATATTAAAAAAATATTTTCTTTTGCTAAGTGTTTGAATGAGTTGAGATAATATAATATCAAGTGAATCTTTGTTTAGACTTTTGTTCAGTTGATATCTTTATATATCATATAGATCAACTCATAGAGTGTTATGTTATATGTTTTTTCAGTTGAGTGTGTGTTGTTTATGTGTACTACACCAAAAAGAAAAACAATCATGCACTTATATTTATTTAATGTTTTTTAAGACAAAAACTTGCTTTATTAACTTATATATTTTTATTGGTTAGCTTCATTACAAAATTGGATAACTTATATATTTCTCAAATAATAACAAACAATAAACTTTAAATATATATAACATCTTCTTTCAATCCAACTCTAAAAAAGCCTTCACAATGTGAATGCTCTGTCTCTTTGACTGCAATGAATTGCATTTAGGCGGATTATAACACTGGTTGATTTTAAGAAAATAATGACAGAGATATTTGTAAATTTTATCACCGAAACTCATTATTTTCACGGGTCACCATCACCAGAATATTTTTTTAATTTGAATCAACAAAATATTTATAAATTATTTTCACGGGTCACTATCACCAGAGTGTTTTTTTTTATTTGAATCAACAAAATATTTATAATTATTAGTGATATTTGTAAATATTTATACACATATTTTTTTAATATTTTTTTTCAGTTATCAATTATTTTATAATAACAGTTTTTTCAGTATAACTAATTTACATAATAATTAATAAAATTGATCATAGTGATATTTAAGCATATTATTCATATTATTCAAAATATACAACATTAAATAGACTAATATCCGTGCGGCAGCACGGGTCTCTTACTAGTTATTAATACAATCTCTTAATTATGGCACACAATCGGAACAAATAAAATTAAGTTGATTTCTTGATAAATGACATGATTTTATTTCTCTTATGGTTGACCTAAAAAAAATAATATAAATGGACTAACTTTTTTCCACGTAAAAAAACTAACAATTTTTTTGGCCAACCCTTATTATCTACCACACAAATTCGCATACTCTTGCTTTCATAAATATTTTCAACCATTATCACTTAACCTATAACTTTCACCATTGACATTCATGAAAACAAATTCAAAAGGCATAACCATGTAACATTCATGCTTCAATATAACCACAAAAAAAACCTTTGACAACCGACAACCACGTCTTTCTCACGTAACAAAACAACAACCTCTATTGAAATCAAATCCAACATTACCACCATTCACAATAACATAAATTAAACTAACCATAATTTCTTTTTTGTAGTACTCAAATATTGTTTCAGGTAAAAAAAATAAAAAGAAGAAGAGAAATCAGAGATCCGACATCACCACACGAGCTCTCAACCGACACACGTGACCGCTCATCCGTGAAGATCTCCACAGATACCGCCGCGAGAACCAACGAAATCGCAAGCCTCCGATTCAGCCATCACCGCTGCCACACAGAACGCGCCGCTTGCCTCGGGCAGCTACCTCCTCCGATTCAGATCCCGGTCACACCACCGTGAACAGCAGCCTCCCTCAACGCGCATCCACGGATCCGGTAATCGCTTCCGCTTTTATGATCTTTATGTTGGTTTTGGTTTATTTGTTGTGATTTCTAGAATCGTTCTCATGTTGTTATTTGATTTTCTGAAATTTGTTACTGTTGGTATGTTGGTGAAAGAAAGAGAAGATGAGCGAGTAAAAGAAAAGAGGGTCTTATTTTGAGTTCTCTATTTTTTTGTTATATTTGGTTATTATCACAATTTATTTCTTTTTTTTTTAAATAAGAAACTACTTGTCCATATACCGTTGGTTCTTGTTAAGAGGATTTGAAAAAGTCAAATAATACTTTCTTTTTTTATGGTTTGTTTCTTTAGAATAAAAAAAATAATAATAACCTCTTAACTATAAAAATGGGGCGTACATCCCCACGTTATTTTATTTATTTTATTTATTTTATTTTTTATTTATTTTATTTATTTCACTTTTTTAATTAATATCAATTCTATTGGTAATTAATTTTAGCTTTAACTTAATTAGGATAATTATGTTAGATTTTTAATTTAATCAAGTTATATAGTTGTTTAATTTTGTTTTATCAAGAAATATAAAAAATCGGAAAAAAACACTTTTGTACCATTAATTTGTAAGTATTTTCACTTATTCCCTTATACATAAATCATTAATAAAAAATGATAATAGAATGATTATTCTCCTACAGTCTGAGTTAAAATATAACCCATTTCCTTTTCATCTTAACTTAATTGAAAAAATTATAAAAAATACAAAAAAAGTTATTATAGTATAAAACATACAAAAAAAAATATAGTTCGTTTTGATTTTAATTTCTGATTTGCTTATTTCTTGATTAATTGTTAATTTCTTTTTTTTAATTTTTCCATCATCACTATACATATATCCGCTGCTAACCATTTTCTTGACTTTTGTGAGGTTCTAATATCATCGAGGCATTGGACATGGACGTTTGCAATCTTATTTAATTTTTATTTTTATTTGGGTTTGTAATTATTTTTATCCCCATTTGTTAATTTGTAACCCCTATCCCGAGGTCATGTAATAGCGTAGGACTTTACATTCTGCACTTCATTTTCTGTACATATTTAATTGTTAGTAATTAGGGTCTGTATGTCCAGACTAATTAACTGAACGTTAGATAACTTTAAATCCAAAGATAAATACTTGAACATAACACACTCTTGCTTTTATTGTTCACACACTCACCTCTAGGGTGCGCCCCTCTTGGTTGCCTTCGATTATAAGGTCGTGTCCCTCGAATGTAGAGGTATCCATTAGCAAAGTCCCTCGATTAAAAATCATCGCAAAGATCATAAGTCCCTCGATGACCCACGGTGTTGCCTACGATGATATGATCTAGTCCCTCGAATGGTTGCCTACGAAGCGATGATTGTCCCTTCGAATATTGCTAAAGGTACCTCTACTTGCTGCCTTCAAACGACATCGATGACCCTTCGATGACCCTTACGTCCAATATAAACAAGGATTTCCTACTTCTATGTAGTATGGATAACCCTAGGAACCGTAAAAAGTATAGAAAAAGACCAATTACTTAGGGTAGTGCTCTTAATCTTCCTAGCTCAACAAAAATATCTTTTCAACACTCTTTCGAAAAAACTAAGGCTACGCATTTACGCTAAAGTCCTTATGCCTCTTTTCAACTCAAAACAAACAAACATGAGCTAAGCAAATTAAGAGCCCGTAGATAACTACTGATGAAAAGGGTGCTTGCACCTTCCCTTTTCATAACTTACCCCCCGAGCCCGTTTTCTTTTAAAAAAGGTCTTTTTCTGTACTTTTTACCTTTCCTAACATTGGACAAAATAAAAGTCGGTGGCGACTCTTGCTCACCGCAACATTGTTGCAAATTAAAAATAAAAGTCAGTTCACCGAGTTACAGTGAGCCCTATAACTTTCCTACTCCATTGGAGGTGTCAAACAAGGAGGACTTTGCTGTTGGCAGACTTCGTCGTGACCTATCTCAGGATTTGAATCAACGGTATAACTTTTTCTTTCACAATAGATTAGTATCAGTTTCAATCAATTTATGTTTTCTATATCATTGTGGGTCATACAGTGTTATACCAAAGTACTGATAAATAACAAAATACAGTGTTATATCAATTCTCAATAGTTTTTTATGTTGATTAGGTTGCTTTAATGAATTGTTTTGGTGACAGATGATGATGTTGGTTTTAGGAGTTTGGAGCCTGAAACCTATGAGGATGAATGGGGGAAGTGTCGAGCTAGATCTCTTAGGAGAATAACAATGACGTGCATGATTTGAAGTACAAATATGTTGGAAAGATGAACCCAATTTTTTTATTTAACTTAACATTCCCGATTCTTATAATTTCTTACACGATTGGTTTTTTTTTCATATGTAACAATTTCTTTTGTACAAGCTATAATTTATGGATTATTGATTTATGCATCAATTGGTCTCTGTGTATGTAAATAAAGATCAATAATATTTTATGGTGGATTTAATGATTTGTTTATAATTGGTTTCTGTATATGCAATCATTGGATTAATGATTTATGTAAGCCTTACACGACTGAATTTTATGGATCTGTTTATTGTATGATAATAAAAAATTATATGAAGAACTAAAGTTAATATATCCATTTAATTGTTTTCTATTTTATATCATTCTCTTTTTATACTTTTAAGTCATTCTTCGGTGACGTATCCGCGATACACACCAGTACTCGTGTGTTGCGAGCACACGGGTGACACATCAATACTGTGTAAACGCACGGGTAATCAATCAAAACACGGGTAACCAGATAAAACTTCTATAATTCAATTTGATATCAATAAAAACTTATCTAATAAAGTCGATCCAACCCACACCAGATCCCGTAAGGACGCACGGGTAACACAACAGTACCGTGTAAATGCACGGGTAAAAATACCAACATCTGTGTGAACGCACGGGTTATTGCACATTTTTTACAACATTTTTTACAATAATCAACTAATTTTAATTTTGCAATATTAATTTATCTTATTTATTAAACTTTATAAATCCTTTTATTATTATAACTCTATCAATCTTAAAAAACTTTTTTCCTTCTATTTTTTACAATTGTTTTTTTACAAAGTATGTCTTTAATAATTTAACTTTTTAATCAATTTAATAGTTTTGTTTAAACAATATAACTTCTATATTTCAATTTTATAAAAAATATTTTTTCGATTTTTTAACTTAATACTATATATATTTGATAAACACAGTCCAACCCACACCAGAACCCGTGCGGACACACGGGTTTCCTACTAGTTACATGATTATTTTACAATCATAGTTAATAATGACATAACCTTATTACATGATTATTATACTAAAAAAAAAGTTTAAGAGAAATTAAAAATTTTAAAAATTAAAAAAATATTTTTCTACCGCCAACCTGCGTTTCTTCCCACCGACTCCGAATTGAAGCTATGTCTAAATGCTTTCATGAAGTTGGATTACTTCATTAACATTTTACTTTTATGGGATTTTTTTTTTTTTAAAAAAAACTATCCATTTCATAACAGAATATTAAAGTTCATGGAAAAAAAATTAAAAATCTAGAGAGAGATGCTCCTCCTTCTCTCTAGAAATTTCTCCCCAAATCCTTTAGGGTTTGGTGGCTCTTTCCTACCCTCATGGTGGCCCTTGCCTTCCACCCCTATGGTGGTCACATCCCTCTCTTTTGAGAGCACCCTCCTTCCCATCCGTTGTCTTTCTCAAGTCTTCACAATAACAACGGTTAAGTCTCCCTTTCTTCTGTTTCGGTCACCACCGGAGCCACCACCACTAACAAAGAACAAGTTGGTTGTGGGTTTTCTTCACATCCCACACACCTTTTCGGCGGATGCTTCTCGCTCTTCGGCTACTCCTTCTCTCTCGCTGCCCGGAACTACTCGTCCTCCACCAAAGCCGCCATGGGTAAATGTTGTACTATTGGATTTTGTCAAGATGATTCATAAGAGTTTTGTGTCTTGTAAGGTGTTGGTGTCTCTCTTGTTCTTGTTGTTTCTGGTTTATGTTATTTTGCTGTGTGAATTGCTCTTAGGCTTAGGGTGTTGTCAACTCGTGCTCAAGGTGTTTGATGATAGGTCTCAAAGAAGCTCGGATGATGGTGTTGTATTTTTGAGGAAGAACCTTTTCAGGGCTGGTGCAAATCAATCTCCTTTTTCCATTTAACATTTGATTCATCCACAAATTGTGAGTTTTTTCAATATTGTGAACCGGTATAATCGACTTGCGCGTGATAAAGCTAGTGTTAAAGCTAAAGATATGATCCTTAATTGAATAGATATAAAGATTGTGGTTCCTAAACTCATTTGTATCTTGCGGAAGAGTTCTGTTTGGTGGATTGGATTAAGGAATTGGTTTGGTAACTCCTTTTTAGGTTTTTTTTTGCTAAGTTTATTGAAGTCCATAGCTTGTTTGGCTCAATTATTAGTGTTGTTGTTAAATTGTGGATGGGAAATACCCTAACACAATCTCTTTCACTATGTTTGTACCTTTCATTTTTCATCTATTGAATGAGTTTGTTTTACCGTAAAAAAAAAAAAAGTTCATGGAAGAACAAAACTTAACTCACCTTCCATTACATTCTTAATTCTAATTCATTGAAGAATAAAACCTAATGACGATGCGTGTAGCAACCTGCCTAAAAATTTAGCTTTTAGAGTCGCCACCTATTCTGGAGGGCGAATAGGAAACCCTACGCAGATGTGAGATTCAGGGTAAGTTACTATATCCAGGTCGAGGGAAGGTGTTAGGCACCCTCAACCCTTTCCTATTGGCTTTGAATCTAAGGCAAAGGTTTGATGGCTAAGAGTATTAAGGTAAGGTTTATGCTAAAGAATTGAATAAGGGGAAAATTGAGATTTTAGGGTGGGGGACTCGCCTTGTTGCCAAGTGCATACGTATCTCCTTATGGAGAATCAGAGTCAACGTAGTTCGGGCTCAAGGTTGTACGCCTTGGAATTGAATTTTGTGGTTTGAAGTTGTTTTGAAGGTATTTTGAGTTACCTTGTTATAGATTTAAAAATCACAGTATCTGTAGGGATGAAGATCCGTAGTGACGTGGTTTAGTGTTATTTAGATGCTTTGGGCATACAACCCTGATTTAATTTGTTACTGTTAGATGCGGTGATCGATAGGTTCGAGCAGTATAGCTAACAGATTGAATTGTATCGCTGGTTACTCAGATCGATAGATTGATCATCGCGGGCAGCAAATTAAAAGTGTTTTAAATTTGTATTTTTATCTCCTGTCTAATGCGACTAATAGATTTAGTCGGGTCGAGAGGAGAATTAACGTTAACGTTTTATTATTTTCATCTCTCGTCTAATACGACTAATAGCTTTAGTCGGGTCAAGGAGAGAATTAAATCAGAATTTATCAAATTAATAATTTTGCCAAATGGCAATGGGGTTGGGTAAACCCTAATGTCTTAATAGACTTTCCTAGGATTTTTTGTGATTTAATGATTAAGACTAATTATATAAATTAAATCGAAAATAGTCGAGATAATCGGGAGATAAATCCTAAATCCTAATATTAGCCTAATCCTAGTTGGAATGAATTAATTCATTTAAATGCATGGTAGACCCTCAGCCAAGTGTACGTTAGATTGGAATCATAGGAGATCTTGTGGCTGTAATGTGAGGGTGCATCATGATCCAAGGAGAACGTGTGGTACTGGATCAGGAAGAACTGCACTTCATTAAAAATAACTGTGGCAGTGGGTATCGAACCCCCCCCCCCCATTCGCAGTTGAGAGTCTTAAGGCGCATTGTTCTTCCACCAGAGCATTCTCGTTTCGCTGCTTCAACTATGCCACCTAACAATATATTGAAAACACATGCTTAATCATAAAAAAACGTAAAACACGCGCAGCCTGATTCGAACTCGCGTTCGTTGGTTAACTGGCAAAACGCCTCGCCATCTGCGCTGCGTTGCTTTGGTGTTCTTGATATGCTTTACAATTATAATAAGCGAATAATGAACGAGAGAATTCTAAACGCAAACCGGCCCACATCCGATACTGTTCATCATCACTTTCCAGTCTTCTCCCTTGATTCAGCCATGAACAAACCTGCATAATCATGATACAGACACACACAAGTAACCCAAATCGATCGTGAACATCCTTATGAATCCGAACAATACTCTCGATTTGGCCGGGATCGGGTACAATTAGCGATGGGGTTCGCGTGGAATCCGATGTGGTTTTGACTGGTTGTCGTGGCTGTGACATCCGTCGGCGAAACTAGAGGTGCGGCTGCGCGAGGTGGTCTGATCCTCCTTGTTTCTTCCTTTCCATTCTTGCTGCAAAAACAACCTTGTACCAATTTAATTATATTAAGGTTTATTAAGCCCCAATTAGAATTTGATTTGAGAGATTTGCATTTTCCTGTGCTGTTAGCAGTATGAATAGAAAACTATTAGTGAGAATTGATTAATTCAATGAATTCACAAAGTCTCTTTTCCAGCAAGTGTTAGTATGAAAAAAAAATAAAAATATTAGTATGAAAAAAAAGGTGTAATAGGCAAAAAAACGTGAAACTCATACAAGGAGAATTTCTAAAGGCTAAATTTTTATGGTTCCTGTATGTGCAAAAAACGTGAAAGTGTTAGTATGAAAAAAAATCTCTCTTCCGGCAAGTCGGCAATGTGTGTATGTACAATGAAAAAATATCGTGTAATGTGTGTATGTACAGTGAATTTTTGTGTTGACAATCAGGATTTTATGAATGGAGTTGGCCTCTTAAAAGTGGTAGAAATTCTATGAAAACGAGGATTGATATTTTCTTTTTTTTCGGCCGATCCCCCTCTCTTGTACAGTAAAAAGTGTTATATTTATATTAGTCCCAATTAGGGTTTTCTATACCTAATGGGCCTATTGCCCAACTAACCTAACAATTAAAAATAATTTTGATAATAATATTTACATTAATGCTAATAATCCTAACATATAATTAATAAAATTAGTTAATAATAATGTATACAAATTCTATAAGAATAATGTTAAAACAATATTAATAATAATATCACCTAATATTAATATTAATATTAATAATAAAATTACCAATATTAAATACTAATAGTTAGAAGTAATAAAAATTACTAATAATAATTCAAAATAAAAAACAAATGCAAATGTTAGTAAAAGAAAAATAATATTAACAAATGATGAAACCCTTGAAACACCTGTTAATCGCACCCCATTTATTTCCCAGGATATTTTATAAGAGGGCGGGTTTGACAATAGGAATGTCAAACCCCATGACTCTTAATTTTGACCCTTAATGAATTAAAAAATATAGATCTGATCGGGCAAATTTTGGGGTATGACAGCTGCCCCTGTTCAATCTTCTTAAACCTGAAGAGTCGGATAGGCACGTCTGCCTATCGTAATCTAAAGGTAGAAGATGATTGAACACTGAAATGCCCTGAAATTTGCCTTTGTTGGGAAGAAATTCCATGGGAGATGGGCTTACAGATGCCACCCAAGGTAAATACCCCTCTCTTTTGAATGCGAAGCAGATGCTTTCGAAAGGAATCACTGTGTTTCGATTGTAGCACGGCCTAAAAGGCAACCTGAATTTTATGCAATGTTATGATGCATGCGATGTATGATGCAGTAAGCTTCTCAAAATAAATGAGAGCGATGTTTGTATATGCATTATGTATGAATGAGATATGCAATTGAATGATGCATGATTGTTAGTTATGTAAATCGAAGTGTGTTAATAATTCTGAAAAGAAAAACAACACCTCTGATTGTTGTTGACGGAGAAGATCACTGCCGAGGGACTAACGTGATAAACTCAGTTGAGGAATCATTTGAAAAACCCTGTGTATGCCTGGAAAAGCTCCTAGAAAGGATGGAATACGTCTTGAAGAAGACTTCCTGGAAAGGTTCCTGAAAAGGAATAGCGAGGACCTTCTGTTGATTGTGTAATTGGCTTGCTATGGCCAGCAAGCCTCCGCAGTTTGTGAACCCCTCACTTACCATAGTGCTGGTAAGCTACTCGCAGTTTGTGAACCTCTCACTTACCATAGTGCTGGTAAGCTACTCGCAGTTTGTGAACCTCTCACTTACCACAGTGCTGGTAAGCTACGCGCAGTTTGTATCTCTCACTTACCATAGTGCTGGTAAGCTACTCGCAGTTTGTATTTCTCACTTACCATAGTTCTGGTAAGCTACTCGCAGTTTGTATCTCTCACTTACCATAGTGCTGGTAAGCTACTCGCGGTTTGTATCTCTCACTTACCATAGTGCTGGTAAGCTACTCGCGGTTTATATCTCTCACTTACCATAGTGCTGGTAAGCTACTCGCAGTTTGTATCTCTCACTTACCATAGTGCTGGTAAGCTACTCGCAGTTTATATCTCTCACTTACCATAGTGCTGGTAAGCTACTCGCGGTTTATATCTCTCACTTACCATAGTGCTGGTAAGCTACTCGCAGTTTGTGGACCCCAATAGGATTGCTTGCTATAGTTCTAGCAAGTTCACCTGCACCAATAGGATCATCTGTCCTAGTTCGTACAATTCACTTGCACCAAAGGAATTACCTGCCATAGTTCTGACAAGCGTACCTGCATAAGAGTGATCGCCTGCTATAGTTCTAGCAAACTTACCTGCATGGAAAAGATTCACCTGTTCGGAGACTCACGACTCGAGGGTCGGTGAAAATACACCAATCACAACACGAGGGTTGGAAACTAGGCTTTTGAATTTTGATGTAATAGTGAGACGGGAACTGATTACCAGACTGGAACTGGGTTTAATGATGGTTTGGACTGCCAATAGAAATTGGGCTTTTTGTGATGTGTAAATGCACTAGATGATATGTGTATGCTAATGCGTATGTATGTATGCTAATGATGATGCAATCTCGAGATTTTATCTTCTTAAACCCATTGAGCTTGTTTACTCCATGCTTGCACTTATACCCTGACTATGCTTATGCTGGCTTTGTAATGTTTATGTATGCTTATGCTTATGCGTATGTTTGGTTGACGTAATGAGTGGAACGAAGTAATGTCTTCTGTAAGATTACCTGAAAAGGTCTTTTTGGAATGGAAGTGAATGTTCGTCTTAAAGAAGACTATCTGAAATGATTTATCGAAATGGTAGCAATTTGTCCTAGAGAAAACCATCTGTAAAGGCTCTTAGAGTAGATAGAAATTTGTCTTAAAGAAGATTGCCCGAAAAGGTGTGGTGTAATGTATCAACCAATGTGTGTAATGCATGATTTGTATGTATTTGCATGATGCTTCAATGATAGGTTGTTGATAACCAAAGCGTGTATATTTTGCTAATGTTGTAAAGTTGTTGGGTAAGGTGGGGTGTGATGCTAGCGCGGTTTCCCAATACCCGTTTTGTTTGAACTTTGAAGATCGTAGTTAGGAGAAAGATTTGTTCGATGTTGTAAAGTGCGAGAACGCCTTTTTCCTTTTGTCGTGTGTCTTGCGGATTTGATATCCATTGCCCCAGTATTTTCATGGAGAGAGATGCTTATGAAGGAAATGCCCCAGGGAATAGCCTTGTCATATGCTTCGATGTTTAGATTGAAGGGTGTGCCCCTGATCTCCAGGTCATGGGAGGTTATCCATAGTGTCTATCCTTTGAATTTGAATTCTTCCCATGTCTGACATGCCCCTGTTTGAGATTGCTTTGAGATGTGCCCCAAGTCGATTGAACCTTAGGAAGACTGCCCCTAGTTAATAGGATGTTCGATTGTATGTCCCTGTGCTCTTTGAAATTTTTGCCCCTGTTTAGGAGAACCCCCTAGATGTGGTTCCCCCGACTCCAGGGTCTTTATTAGAAATGATCACCTTTGATTAACCCATTTCGAGATTTCCTCGATGCTAAGTGTATACTCGTAGATGGTGTTGTACTTTTTGAGAAGTAGCTCCAATGGAATGCGTATGCAAGTTTTGAAATCGAAGTCCGTTATGAATTAGGACTGGATGGTTTTGAAAAGAATGCTTGAAGAAGCATAGAAGTAGTTTTAACAAACATAGGAGTCAGTATAACAAATCCTGCTTAACATGCTTTCATGGTTAACCTTGCCTCAATTAGGACTTTTAACTGTTGTAACTTGGCCTGGTTCATGTTTTAAGAAACAATGGATATAAGGCTCAAAATTTATTTAACCCACCCATTTCTCCTTGATGTTCTCCAAGTCCTAAAGATTCGACTAATCCAATGACTGTGCTTTGTTTGCAAGAGAATCGTTTCAGTTGAGCAGAAGCCTTAGTAGAGATCCAAGCATTGATGATTTAGCAGTCACAAGTTTATCCTTTGTATTTCACCTTTGTTTTTTATCCCTTATTTTTGCATGAACCAATTCCTTTGAGTTTGATTCATCGGGATGCCCTAATTTTTGCCTAAGTCATCTTTGTTTTCTTTTATGGAATTTTTGTTTTGACTTAGCGGGCGTTTTTCTTTTGAAAGCTCCTTTTGAGATATTGATTTTTTTTGGATATTGAATACTGTGACTGCCATGACTTTGATTTGTAAGCTTCGCCTTTGATACTTCCTCGATCTTGAATGATGTAATGAGGAAGAAGATTGTTGTGAATGTTATCTCCATTACCGCCTCAATCCTTGATGAATGCGAGGAAGAAAATATGCTTGAACCTTTGCTTTGCTTGATTGATTCTCTTGGCAACCAAAATACATTATTGAATTAGTTGACATCTACCCTGCCCCTGGTTAAAATCAAGGTTCTTTTGAAAAGTAGAAACAAACTCCAACTCCTGGCTCGAGGGGGTAACGAGGGATTAACATCCTTATATCTCCACTGTTTGGGAATGGAAACAATGCCTGTACATCCTCGGCTCGGTCTTACCTTGAAAGCATATATTTAGCTGGACTTAGTTTTTGTATTCGTCATTCTCCCTCAAGTTTGTTAATAACCCTAAAAATAGAAGTATGTGACTGGAAAGTCATGGTAGTGAGTGAATGAATTGACTCCAAAACCTGCATGATTGTCCCATTAGAATTACTAATCTGAAGGTACAACTTTTATCTTGAGTAACACTTAGCGGTCGTAAGGGTTGAAATTGTGAGCACGGTAAACACCTATTGATCCTAGGGATAATCTCCTTTGTAGATCCACTGACCTTGTTTTACTCCTTAGATTCTTAAACTTGTAGAAGTGAGGGCAACCTCGAATTTTCTTTGGACATGTCAAACCTGGCGGGTGGGTTTTCGTCGTATCGGAATTTCATGAATTTCCTTTGACTGAACCTCTTTTGCTTTTCCTAAGGATAGTATCACCTATGACCCTTTTTTTCTTGGTGTGGGGCTGACATATGTCGAATTCCCTCCATCGTAGTTATGCCTCTTTGTTCAGGGTATTGCCCCAGTTGGACTAATCCTTTCCCCTAGGTTATCGTAGTGCGTCCTCGAAAGTTTGATATGTTCTAAGATGAACCCCTTTATAACTAGATACATCTTAAGTGTATCTATGAGGGAACTCTTTATTGAACTAATCCTTGCTCGATGACAACCTTCATTGTATTCATAATCCTGTTATGACAAGGCATGGACATGCGGCTGGCATGGCGAAAGGCATCTTTTTTTCTCTTTAGCAAGACTAAGATCTTTTATTCTCCTTGCTCCATAGTCTACGATCCTTTGATTTTTTTTGAGTTTCGGGAAACCGGCTAGCACGGTTGGTATGGATGCGGGTGAAGATGCAAATGTAAATGTAGATGCAAATGTATGTCAATGCAAGTACATGCGTATGCGAGAGACTCCTTGTATTATAACTCCATGTATGCAATGCAGACGTGTAACATATGATCCTAGGGATAGCCTTAGAGGCGACATTAGACCCTCTTGGAATCTTTGCAGGATAAATGTTATGACACGCTAAGGGAAATCCCTTGGATTCGAGAGTATGCAGAAGATAGCGGCTAGTGACCGTTCAAGACAGTCACTAAATCTCATGGCCATCGAGAGGCCAATCAACGTGTACCAATGAATTTGTCCCTCGTGGGAAGGTTCTCTATGCGGAACACAACCTATCTAAGGACGATATGGACGAAGAGAAATCCCTACAGGCTAGGGATGTGATGTGTAAATGGAGATCCAAACCCTACAAGTTAGAGGGTGCGCGGGAATAAGCATGGAGTGACCGTTCAGGACAGTCACTAGATTTCATAGCCATCGAGAGGCCAATCGAACGCATGCTAGTGAAGTTGTCCTTCGGGGAAGGACGCGTCATTGTGAAAACACGTGGATGTAACAGAAAATCCCTATATGCTAGGGAATACGTAGTAGCAAGCACGGGGTGACCGTTCACGACAATCACCGAATCGCATGGCCATCGAGAGGCCAATTGACGTGCGTTAATGGAAATGTCCTTCGTGGGAAGGACGCGTAGTTGTAAGAATACAAGGATATAAAAATAAAATCCCCACAGGCTAGGGGATGCGTAGATGGTGATGTCCTTCGTGGGAAAGACATGGTCTTTAGGAATTTGTGTCCCTACAGGCTAGGGAACGCGTGGGTATACCTGCAAAAAAATTAAAATGCAAGGCATTCGCGGTATATTAATTGCACATATATAATAAGCATGTAAGCACATAAGCCCTAGGTTCATAAGTTCGACGTAACGGCTTAGGGTGCCTACCCTTCCCATCGGTATGTTCTAGAAGGTCTCATGGGGTCGTTCGTAGCCGCCGAGACTTTTTGTCTCTTTGGATTTTAGAACAACTCATTTTATCCATGAGGTTCGAATTTTAGGGGTAGGTTCCCAGAGAGATCAGCCAAATACCAAGTCCAGCCCTCAACAAGGTCGAGCCTCGTATCAGACCTTTCCGGATATTCAACCCACTCTGAGTGGAATTATAATAAGACTCGTAGGCGATGTAATTCCCCTCTGGTCATTATTATAATTCCCACGCTTAGGTTTAACAACAGTTTATATATCCCCCAAATTTACAGTAAAACAAGTAATAATTTAACTAAACATTTATTTAAATTACTATAAATATTTACTGTAAATAAAAACCGTAAATAAATAAATAAATTAAATTAAATTTAAATATTTATAAGAACCTGATCCCCAAATCCTGCCATTTGTAGCTCCAGAATTGCAATACAGCAACAAATATTAAAGTAAACGAATATTCATTTAAATTACAATAATTACTGTAAATGGAAGTTGTAAATAAAAATATATATAATTTAAATATTTATATTAAGACCAAGAACCCTAAAATGGCGAATTCGCCAAACCCTAAAAATTTCGCCAAACCCTAATTGATTCGCCAAAACCTAAACCTTGCCAAAACCTATAGGAGCATAGTAATCACCATTAAGTGGTCCCCAGCAGAGTCGCCAGCTGTAGCAACCTGCCTAAAAATTTAGCTTTTAGAGTCGCCACCTATTCTGGAGGGCGAATAGGAAACCCTACGCAGATGTGAGATTCAGGGTAAGTTACTATATCCAGGTCGAGGGAAGGTGTTAGGCACCCTCAACCCTTTCCTATTGGCTTTGAATCTAAGGCAAAGGTTTGATGGCTAAGAGTATTAAGGTAAGGTTTATGCTAAAGAATTGAATAAGGGGAAAATTGAGATTTTAGGGTGGGGGACTCGCCTTGTTGCCAAGTGCCTACGTATCTCCTTATGGAGAATCAGAGTCAACGTAGTTCGGGCTCAAGGTTGTACGCCTTGGAATTGAATTTTGTGGTTTGAAGTTGTTTTGAAGGTATTTTGAGTTACCTTGTTATAGATTTAAAAATCACAGTATCTGTAGGGATGAAGATCCGTAGTGACGTGGTTTAGTGTTATTTAGATGCTTTGGGCATACAACCCTGATTTAATTTGTTACTGTTAGATGCGGTGATCGATAGGTTCGAGCAGTATAGCTAACAGATTGAATTGTATCGCTGGTTACTCAGATCGATAGATTGATCATCGCGGGCAGCAAATTAAAAGTGTTTTAAATTTGTATTTTTATCTCCTGTCTAATGCGACTAATAGATTTAGTCGGGTCGAGAGGAGAATTAACGTTAACGTTTTATTATTTTCATCTCTCGTCTAATACGACTAATAGCTTTAGTCGGGTCAAGGAGAGAATTAAATCAGAATTTATCAAATTAATAATTTTGCCAAATGGCAATGGGGTTGGGTAAACCCTAATGTCTTAATAGACTTTCCTAGGATTTTTTGTGATTTAATGATTAAGACTAATTATATAAATTAAATCGAAAATAGTCGAGATAATCGGGAGATAAATCCTAAATCCTAATATTAGCCTAATCCTAGTTGGAATGAATTAATTCATTTAAATGCATGGTAGACCCTCAGCCAAGTGTACGTTAGATTGGAATCATAGGAGATCTTGTGGCTGTAATGTGAGGGTGCATCATGATCCAAGGAGAACGTGTGGTACTGGATCAGGAAGAACTGCACTTCATTAAAAATAACTGTGGCAGTGGGTATCGAACCCCCCCCCCCCATTCGCAGTTGAGAGTCTTAAGGCGCATTGTTCTTCCACCAGAGCATTCTCGTTTCGCTGCTTCAACTATGCCACCTAACAATATATTGAAAACACATGCTTAATCATAAAAAAACGTAAAACACGCGCAGCCTGATTCGAACTCGCGTTCGTTGGTTAACTGGCAAAACGCCTCGCCATCTGCGCTGCGTTGCTTTGGTGTTCTTGATATGCTTTACAATTATAATAAGCGAATAATGAACGAGAGAATTCTAAACGCAAACCGGCCCACATCCGATACTGTTCATCATCACTTTCCAGTCTTCTCCCTTGATTCAGCCATGAACAAACCTGCATAATCATGATACAGACACACACAAGTAACCCAAATCGATCGTGAACATCCTTATGAATCCGAACAATACTCTCGATTTGGCCGGGATCGGGTACAATTAGCGATGGGGTTCGCGTGGAATCCGATGTGGTTTTGACTGGTTGTCGTGGCTGTGACATCCGTCGGCGAAACTAGAGGTGCGGCTGCGCGAGGTGGTCTGATCCTCCTTGTTTCTTCCTTTCCATTCTTGCTGCAAAAACAACCTTGTACCAATTTAATTATATTAAGGTTTATTAAGCCCCAATTAGAATTTGATTTGAGAGATTTGCATTTTCCTGTGCTGTTAGCAGTATGAATAGAAAACTATTAGTGAGAATTGATTAATTCAATGAATTCACAAAGTCTCTTTTCCAGCAAGTGTTAGTATGAAAAAAAAATAAAAATATTAGTATGAAAAAAAAGGTGTAATAGGCAAAAAAACGTGAAACTCATACAAGGAGAATTTCTAAAGGCTAAATTTTTATGGTTCCTGTATGTGCAAAAAACGTGAAAGTGTTAGTATGAAAAAAAATCTCTCTTCCGGCAAGTCGGCAATGTGTGTATGTACAATGAAAAAATATCGTGTAATGTGTGTATGTACAGTGAATTTTTGTGTTGACAATCAGGATTTTATGAATGGAGTTGGCCTCTTAAAAGTGGTAGAAATTCTATGAAAACGAGGATTGATATTTTCTTTTTTTTCGGCCGATCCCCCTCTCTTGTACAGTAAAAAGTGTTATATTTATATTAGTCCCAATTAGGGTTTTCTATACCTAATGGGCCTATTGCCCAACTAACCTAACAATTAAAAATAATTTTGATAATAATATTTACATTAATGCTAATAATCCTAACATATAATTAATAAAATTAGTTAATAATAATGTATACAAATTCTATAAGAATAATGTTAAAACAATATTAATAATAATATCACCTAATATTAATATTAATATTAATAATAAAATTACCAATATTAAATACTAATAGTTAGAAGTAATAAAAATTACTAATAATAATTCAAAATAAAAAACAAATGCAAATGTTAGTAAAAGAAAAATAATATTAACAAATGATGAAACCCTTGAAACACCTGTTAATCGCACCCCATTTATTTCCCAGGATATTTTATAAGAGGGCGGGTTTGACAATAGGAATGTCAAACCCCATGACTCTTAATTTTGACCCTTAATGAATTAAAAAATATAGATCTGATCGGGCAAATTTTGGGGTATGACAGCTGCCCCTGTTCAATCTTCTTAAACCTGAAGAGTCGGATAGGCACGTCTGCCTATCGTAATCTAAAGGTAGAAGATGATTGAACACTGAAATGCCCTGAAATTTGCCTTTGTTGGGAAGAAATTCCATGGGAGATGGGCTTACAGATGCCACCCAAGGTAAATACCCCTCTCTTTTGAATGCGAAGCAGATGCTTTCGAAAGGAATCACTGTGTTTCGATTGTAGCACGGCCTAAAAGGCAACCTGAATTTTATGCAATGTTATGATGCATGCGATGTATGATGCATTAAGCTTCTCAAAATAAATGAGAGCGATGTTTGTATATGCATTATGTATGAATGAGATATGCAATTGAATGATGCATGATTGTTAGTTATGTAAATCGAAGTGTGTTAATAATTCTGAAAAGAAAAACAACACCTCTGATTGTTGTTGACGGAGAAGATCACTGCCGAGGGACTAACGTGATAAACCCAGTTGAGGAATCATTTGAAAAACCCTGTGTATGCCTGGAAAAGCTCCTAGAAAGGATGGAATACGTCTTGAAGAAGACTTCCTGGAAAGGTTCCTGAAAAGGAATAGCGAGGACCTTCTGTTGATTGTGTAATTGGCTTGCTATGGCCAGCAAGCCTCCGCAGTTTGTGAACCCCTCACTTACCATAGTGCTGGTAAGCTACTCGCAGTTTGTGAATCTCTCACTTACCATAGTGCTGGTAAGCTACTCGCAGTTTGTGAACCTCTCACTTAGCACAGTGCTGGTAAGCTACGCGCAGTTTGTATCTCTCACTTACCATAGTGCTGGTAAGCTACTCGCAGTTTGTATTTCTCACTTACCATAGTTCTGGTAAGCTACTCGCGGTTTGTATCTCTCACTTACCATAGTGCTGGTAAGCTACTCGCGGTTTGTATCTCTCACTTACCATAGTGCTGGTAAGCTACTCGCAGTTTATATCTCTCACTTACCATAGTGCTGGTAAGCTACTCGCGGTTTATATCTCTCACTTACCATAGTGCTGGTAAGCTACTCGCAGTTTGTATCTCTCACTTACCATAGTGCTGGTAAGCTACTCGCGGTTTATATCTCTCACTTACCATAGTGCTGGTAAGCTACTCGCAGTTTGTGGACCCCAATAGGATTGCTTGCTATAGTTCTAGCAAGTTCACCTGCACCAATAGGATCATCTGTCCTAGTTCGTACAATTCACTTGCACCAAAGGAATTACCTGCCATAGTTCTGACAAGCGTACCTGCATAAGAGTGATCTCCTGCTATAGTTCTAGCAAACTTACCTGCATGGAAAAGATTCACCTGTTCGGAGACTCACGACTCGAGGGTCGGTGAAAATACACCAATCACAACACGAGGGTTGGAAACTAGGCTTTTGAATTTTGATGTAATAGTGAGACGGGAACTGGGTTTAATGATGGTTTGGACTGCCAATAGAAATTGGGCTTTTTGTGATGTGTAAATGCACTAGATGATATGTGTATGCTAATGCGTATGTATGTATGCTAATGATGATGCAATCCCGAGATTTTATCTTCTTAAACCCATTGAGCTTGTTTACTCCATGCTTGCACTTATACCCTGACTATGCTTATGCTGGCTTTGTAATGTTTATGTATGCTTATGCTTATGCGTATGTTTGGTTGACGTAATGAGTGGAACGGAGTAATGTCTTCTGTAAGATTACCTGAAAAGGTCTTTTTGGAATGGAAGTGAATGTTCGTCTTAAAGAAGACTATCTGAAATGATTTATCGAAATGGTAGCAATTTGTCCTAGAGAAAACCATCTGTAAAGGCTCTTAGAGTAGATAGAAATTTGTCTTAAAGAAGATTGCCCGAAAAGGTGTGGTGTAATGTATCAACCAATGTGTGTAATGCATGATTTGTATGTATTTGCATGATGCTTCAATGATAGGTTGTTGATAACCAAAGCGTGTATATTTTGCTAATGTTGTAAAGTTGTTGGGTAAGGTGGGGTGTGATGCTAGCGCGATTTCCCAATACCCGTTTTGTTTGAACTTTGAAGATCGTAGTTAGGAGAAAGATTTGTTCGATGTTGTAAAGTGCGAGAACGCCTTTTTCCTTTTGTCGTGTGTCTTGCGGATTTGATATCCATTTCCCCAGTATTTTCATGGAGAGAGATGCTTATGAAGGAAATGCCCCAGGGAATAGCCTTGTCATATGCTTCGATGTTTAGATTGAAGGGTGTGCCCCTGATCTCCAGGTCATGGGAGGTTATCCATAGTGTCTATCCTTTGAATTTGAATTCTTCCCATGTCTGACATGCCCCTGTTTGAGATTGCTTTGAGATGTGCCCCAAGTCGATTGAACCTTAGGAAGACTGCCCCTAGTTAATAGGATGTTCGATTGTATGTCCCTGTGCTCTTTGAAATTTTTGCCCCTGTTTAGGAGAACCCCCTAGATGTGGTTCCCCCGACTCCAGGGTCTTTATTAGAAATGATCACCTTTGATTAACCCATTTCGAGATTTCCTCGATGCTAAGTGTATACTCGTAGATGGTGTTGTACTTTTTGAGAAGTAGCTCCAATGGAATGCGTATGCAAGTTTTGAAATCGAAGTCCGTTATGAATTAGGACTGGATGGTTTTGAAAAGAATGCTTGAAGAAGCATAGAAGTAGTTTTAACAAACATAGGAGTCAGTATAACAAATCCTGCTTAACATGCTTTCATGGTTAACCTTGCCTCAATTAGGACTTTTAACTGTTGTAACTTGGCCTGGTTCATGTTTTAAGAAACAATGGATATAAGGCTCAAAATTTATTTAACCCACCCATTTCTCCTTGATGTTCTCCAAGTCCTAAAGATTCGACTAATCCAATGACTGTGCTTTGTTTGCAAGAGAATCGTTTCAGTTGAGCAGAAGCCTTAGTAGAGATCCAAGCATTGATGATTTAGCAGTCACAAGTTTATCCTTTGTATTTCACCTTTGTTTTTTATCCCTTATTTTTGCATGAACCAATTCCTTTGAGTTTGATTCATCGGGATGCCCTAATTTTTGCCTAAGTCATCTTTGTTTTCTTTTATGGAATTTTTGTTTTGACTTAGCGGGCGTTTTTCTTTTGAAAGCTCCTTTTGAGATATTGATTTTTTTTGGATATTGAATACTGTGACTGCCATGACTTTGATTTGTAAGCTTCGCCTTTGATACTTCCTCGATCTTGAATGATGTAATGAGGAAGAAGATTGTTGTGAATGTTATCTCCATTACCGCCTCAATCCTTGATGAATGCGAGGAAGAAAATATGCTTGAACCTTTGCTTTGCTTGATTGATTCTCTTGGCAACCAAAATACATTATTGAATTAGTTGACATCTACCCTGCCCCTGGTTAAAATCAAGGTTCTTTTGAAAAGTAGAAACAAACTCCAACTCCTGGCTCGAGGGGGTAACGAGGGATTAACATCCTTATATCTCCACTGTTTGGGAATGGAAACAATGCCTGTACATCCTCGGCTCGGTCTTACCTTGAAAGCATATATTTAGCTGGACTTAGTTTTTGTATTCGTCATTCTCCCTCAAGTTTGTTAATAACCCTAAAAATAGAAGTATGTGACTGGAAAGTCATGGTAGTGAGTGAATGAATTGACTCCAAAACCTGCATGATTGTCCCATTAGAATTACTAATCTGAAGGTACAACTTTTATCTTGAGTAACACTTAGCGGTCGTAAGGGTTGAAATTGTGAGCACGGTAAACACCTATTGATCCTAGGGATAATCTCCTTTGTAGATCCACTGACCTTGTTTTACTCCTTAGATTCTTAAACTTGTAGAAGTGAGGGCAACCTCGAATTTTCTTTGGACATGTCAAACCTGGCGGGTGGGTTTTCGTCGTATCGGAATTTCATGAATTTCCTTTGACTGAACCTCTTTTGCTTTTCCTAAGGATAGTATCACCTATGACCCTTTTTTTCTTGGTGTGGGGCTGACATATGTCGAATTCCCTCCATCGTAGTTATGCCTCTTTGTTCAGGGTATTGCCCCAGTTGGACTAATCCTTTCCCCTAGGTTATCGTAGTGCGTCCTCGAAAGTTTGATATGTTCTAAGATGAACCCCTTTATAACTAGATACATCTTAAGTGTATCTATGAGGGAACTCTTTATTGAACTAATCCTTGCTCGATGACAACCTTCATTGTATTCATAATCCTGTTATGACAAGGCATGGACATGCGGCTGGCATGGCGAAAGGCATCTTTTTTTCTCTTTAGCAAGACTAAGATCTTTTATTCTCCTTGCTCCATAGTCTACGATCCTTTGATTTTTTTTGAGTTTCGGGAAACCGGCTAGCACGGTTGGTATGGATGCGGGTGAAGATGCAAATGTAAATGTAGATGCAAATGTATGTCAATGCAAGTACATGCGTATGCGAGAGACTCCTTGTATTATAACTCCATGTATGCAATGCAGACGTGTAACATATGATCCTAGGGATAGCCTTAGAGGCGACATTAGACCCTCTTGGAATCTTTGCAGGATAAATGTTATGACACGCTAAGGGAAATCCCTTGGATTCGAGAGTATGCAGAAGATAGCGGCTAGTGACCGTTCAAGACAGTCACTAAATCTCATGGCCATCGAGAGGCCAATCAACGTGTACCAATGAATTTGTCCCTCGTGGGAAGGTTCTCTATGCGGAACACAACCTATCTAAGGACGATATGGACGAAGAGAAATCCCTACAGGCTAGGGATGTGATGTGTAAATGGAGATCCAAACCCTACAAGTTAGAGGGTGCGCGGGAATAAGCATGGAGTGACCGTTCAGGACAGTCACTAGATTTCATAGCCATCGAGAGGCCAATCGAACGCATGCTAGTGAAGTTGTCCTTCGGGGAAGGACGCGTCATTGTGAAAACACGTGGATGTAACAGAAAATCCCTATATGCTAGGGAATACGTAGTAGCAAGCACGGGGTGACCGTTCACGACAATCACCGAATCGCATGGCCATCGAGAGGCCAATTGACGTGCGTTAATGGAAATGTCCTTCGTGGGAAGGACGCGTAGTTGTAAGAATACAAGGATATAAAAATAAAATCCCCACAGGCTAGGGGATGCGTAGATGGTGATGTCCTTCGTGGGAAAGACATGGTCTTTAGGAATTTGTGTCCCTACAGGCTAGGGAACGCGTGGGTATACCTGCAAAAAAATTAAAATGCAAGGCATTCGCGGTATATTAATTGCACATATATAATAAGCATGTAAGCACATAAGCCCTAGGTTCATAAGTTCGACGTAACGGCTTAGGGTGCCTACCCTTCCCATCGGTATGTTCTAGAAGGTCTCATGGGGTCGTTCGTAGCCGCCGAGACTTTTTGTCTCTTTGGATTTTAGAACAACTCATTTTATCCATGAGGTTCGAATTTTAGGGGTAGGTTCCCAGAGAGATCAGCCAAATACCAAGTCCAGCCCTCAACAAGGTCGAGCCTCGTATCAGACCTTTCCGGATATTCAACCCACTCTGAGTGGAATTATAATAAGACTCGTAGGCGATGTAATTCCCCTCTGGTCATTATTATAATTCCCACGCTTAGGTTTAACAACAGTTTATATATCCCCCAAATTTACAGTAAAACAAGTAATAATTTAACTAAACATTTATTTAAATTACTATAAATATTTACTGTAAATAAAAACCGTAAATAAATAAATAAATTAAATTAAATTTAAATATTTATAAGAACCTGATCCCCAAATCCTGCCATTTGTAGCTCCAGAATTGCAATACAGCAACAAATATTAAAGTAAACGAATATTCATTTAAATTACAATAATTACTGTAAATGGAAGTTGTAAATAAAAATATATATAATTTAAATATTTATATTAAGACCAAGAACCCTAAAATGGCGAATTCGCCAAACCCTAAAAATTTCGCCAAACCCTAATTGATTCGCCAAAACCTAAACCTTGCCAAAACCTATAGGAGCATAGTGATCACCATTAAGTGGTCCCCAGCAGAGTCGCCAGCTGTAGCAACCTGCCTAAAAATTTAGCTTTTAGAGTCGCCACCTATTCTGGAGGGCGAATAGGAAACCCTACGCAGATGTGAGATTCAGGGTAAGTTACTATATCCAGGTCGAGGGAAGGTGTTAGGCACCCTCAACCCTTTCCTATTGGCTTTGAATCTAAGGCAAAGGTTTGATGGCTAAGAGTATTAAGGTAAGGTTTATGCTAAAGAATTGAATAAGGGGAAAATTGAGATTTTAGGGTGGGGGACTCGCCTTGTTGCCAAGTGCCTACGTATCTCCTTATGGAGAATCAGAGTCAACGTAGTTCGGGCTCAAGGTTGTACGCCTTGGAATTGAATTTTGTGGTTTGAAGTTGTTTTGAAGGTATTTTGAGTTACCTTGTTATAGATTTAAAAATCACAGTATCTGTAGGGATGAAGATCCGTAGTGACGTGGTTTAGTGTTATTTAGATGCTTTGGGCATACAACCCTGATTTAATTTGTTACTGTTAGATGCGGTGATCGATAGGTTCGAGCAGTATAGCTAACAGATTGAATTGTATCGCTGGTTACTCAGATCGATAGATTGATCATCGCGGGCAGCAAATTAAAAGTGTTTTAAATTTGTATTTTTATCTCCTGTCTAATGCGACTAATAGATTTAGTCGGGTCGAGAGGAGAATTAACGTTAACGTTTTATTATTTTCATCTCTCGTCTAATACGACTAATAGCTTTAGTCGGGTCAAGGAGAGAATTAAATCAGAATTTATCAAATTAATAATTTTGCCAAATGGCAATGGGGTTGGGTAAACCCTAATGTCTTAATAGACTTTCCTAGGATTTTTTGTGATTTAATGATTAAGACTAATTATATAAATTAAATCGAAAATAGTCGAGATAATCGGGAGATAAATCCTAAATCCTAATATTAGCCTAATCCTAGTTGGAATGAATTAATTCATTTAAACCTATTTATCCAATGTTTAATCTAAATAAATAATAAAACAAAATAAATAAATGAATATATACAAAGAAACCTGGTAATATTCCAGTGTGGGGATTCCTTGAGAATGCATGGTAGACCCTCAGCCATGTGTACGTTAGATTGGAATCATAGGAGATCTTGTGGCTGTAATGTGAGGGTGCGTCATGATCCAAGGAGAACGTGTGGTACTGGATCAGGAAGAACTGCACTTCATTAAAAATAACTGTGGCAGTGGGTGTAACACCCTGGATTTCCGCTTACCCCGCGGGGCTTCCGGCCTACCAAGCATGTCACCAGCTTAATCAATAATCCCCCCTAGGTCCGCTTATCGGCTGCCCAGGAAATATTGTTTTTGCCTCCCGCAGGAATCGAACCATGTACCTAGGGGTTAAGTACATATTCATAGCAATTCCTGCTACCAATTGACCATATAGCTCAATTGGTAGCAGGAATTGCTATGAATATGTACTTAACCCCTAGGTACATGGTTCGATTCCTGCGGGAGGCAAAAACAATATTTCCTGGGCAGCCGATAAGCGGACCTAGGGGGGATTATTGATTAAGCTGGTGACATGCTTGGTAGGCCGGAAGCCCCGCGGGGTAAGCGGAAATCCAGGGTGTTACATTAAAAGGCGCCTTTTTAATGTAACACCCCGATATCCGCTGCACGCATCAACCGTGTCGGCCAACCGAGCATGTTACCGGCTTAATCAATAATCCCCCCTAGGTCCGCTTATCGGCTGCCCAAGAAATATTGTTTTTGCCTCCCGCAGGAATCGAACCATGTACCTAGGGGTTAAGTACATATTCATAGCAATTCCTGCGTTCGTTGGTTAACTGGCAAAACGCCTCGCCATCTGCGCTGCGTTGCTTTGGTGTTCTTGATATGCTTTACAATTATAATAAGAGAATAATGAACGAGAGAATTCTAAACGCAAACCGGCCCACATCCGATACTGTTCATCATCACTTTCCAGTCTTCTCCCTTGATTCAGCCATGAACAAACCTGCATAATCATGATACAGACACACACAAGTAACCCAAATCGATCGTGAACATCCTTATGAATCCGAACAATACTCTCGATTTGGCCGGGATCGGGTACAATTAGCGATGGGGTTCGCGTGGAATCCGATGTGGTTTTGACTGGTTGTCGTGGCTGTGACATCCGTCGGCGAAACTAGAGGTGCGGCTGCGCGAGGTGGTCTGATCCTCCTTGTTTCTTCCTTTCCATTCTTGCTGCAAAAACAACCTTGTACCAATTTAATTATATTAAGGTTTATTAAGCCCCAATTAGAATTTGATTTGAGAGATTTGCATTTTCCTGTGCTGTTAGCAGTATGAATAGAAAACTATTAGTGAGAATTGATTAATTCTATGAATTCACAAAGTCTCTTTTCCAGCAAGTGTTAGTATGAAAAAAAAAAATATTAGTATGAAAAAAAAGGTGTAATAGGCAAAAAAACGTGAAACTCATACAAGGAGAATTTCTAAAGGCTAAATTTTTATGGTTCCTGTATGTGCAAAAAACGTGAAAGTGTTAGTATGAAAAAAAATCTCTCTTCCGGCAAGTCGGCAATGTGTGTATGTACAATGAAAAAATCTCGTGTAATGTGTGTATGTACAGTGAATTTTTGTGTTGACAATCAGGATTTTATGAATGGAGTTGGCCTCTTAAAAGTGGTAGAAATTCTATGAAAACGAGGATTGATATTTTCTTTTTTTTCGGCCGATCCCCCTCTCTTGTACAGTAAAAAGTGTTATATTTATATTAGTCCCAATTAGGGTTTTCTATACCTAATGGGCCTATTGCCCAACTAACCTAACAATTAAAAATAATTTTGATAATAATATTTACATTAATGCTAATAATCCTAACATATAATTAATAAAATTAGTTAATAATAATGTATACAAATTCTATAAGAATAATGTTAAAACAATATTAATAATAATATCACCTAATATTAATATTAATATTAATAATAAAATTACCAATATTAAATACTAATAGTTAGAAGTAATAAAAATTACTAATAATAATTCAAAATAAAAAACAAATGCAAATGTTAGTAAAAGAAAAATAATATTAACAAATGATGAAACCCTTGAAACACCTGTTAATCGCACCTCATTTATTTCCCAGGATATTTTATAAGAGGGCGGGTTTGACAATAGGAATGTCAAACCCCATGACTCTTAATTTTGACCCTTAATGAATTAAAAAATATAGATCTGATCGGGCAAATTTTGGGGTATGACAATGCGTCCTCTTCAATTTCTCAACGATTAAGCTCAAGAAATGGTGAAATCAACTAACAATGTCGCAATCTTTCATCACTGGTGTTGGGAGTTTCCTGTGTAAAACAAGAATTCATATCCTATTGAAACTTCCAGACATTGAAATCCCAACTCATCTTCTATTCACTCTTACTCTTACTTTTCCAAAACCTCTCTCTATGCCACGTGCATATCTCATCGACGGCGACATCGGCAAAACATTCACTTACTCCGATTTCCACCTCACCGTTTGCAAAATCAGTTCGATTTAAATCCATCAAGGTGACGTGATCATGCTCGTCCTTCTTAACTCCCCTCGGGTCCCTCTCACTTTCTTTGTGCCTCGTACTGCGGTGCCGTCATCACTACCGCCGATCCCTTGTACTCCTCATCGGAACTCGCGTAACAAGCCGCCACGACGAAAATGAAACTGTTAAAATTAATGTGTTGTAACCACCACTATGAGTAAGCATTATGAAAGAAGTGCAAAAGAGTTGTAACCATCATAATATAATTACTGTCTTTATTTAGAGTTATGTTAGAATTGTATCATTAAGATTGAGAGAACCAAAGAGTCCTCATCTTAATTAGCATCTTATTGTCTTCTAAGTCAATTTTGATTCAAGCCTATATAAAGGCTTTGTAATGTTAAGAAAGATATATCAGTTGGTGGTGAATTCAGTAAAATAGCATATTCAAAGCATATCTTCCACCAGTGGAAGTATAGTGAAAAAAGTGTCCAGTGCAGTTTTAAAGCATATCTTCCACCAGTGGAAGTATAGTGCAAAAAGTATCAAAAACCAGTTTTCCTCTGCAGAATTCTGTAACACTATAATTTATAACATACCACCTCTAGAATACCACCAACAGAGTGGTATCAGAGCTGCAGATCCTTGCAGCCCCAACAAAAACAACAAAAGTTATGGCTTTTACAAACAACCCTTCCGCAACTTACAGCAATGTCAAAGTTCCTCTATTTGAAGGAGAGAACTATGATTTTTGGGCAGTTAAAATGGAGACTCTATTCACATCTTTGGATGTTCTAGAGTACGTCAAAACCGGATATGAAGAACCGGCACCAACGGAGGCTGAAAAATCAAAAGAAAAAGCTGAAGAATCAAGCCAACGGCTTGAAGAGTTGAAGAAGAAGAAGATCACAGATGCTGGAGTTCTCGGAATGATTCAAAGAGGAGTCTCTCTATCCATTTTCCCAAGGATTATGAGAGCTAAAACATCGAAAGAAGCCTGGAGTATCCTACAACAAGAGTTCGAAGGAGACTCAAAGGTGCGAACGGTGAAGCTTCAATCTCTCAAGAGAGATTATGAAAATGAAAGAATGAAGGAGAACGAGAGCCTGAATGAGTACTTCAACAGAATATCGGAGTTGGTGAATCAGATGAAGTCACATGGTGATATGATAGATGATCGCAGAATTGTTGACAAAATTCTGATTAGTTTGACAGCAAGATTTGACCCAATGGTGGGTGTGATAGAAGAAACCAAGGATCTATCAACCTTAACTGTTCAAGGGTTGATGGGGTCTTTGAGATCCTACGAGCAAAGGATGTTACGACATTCTGAAAAATCAATTGAGAGTGCCTTTCCATCTAAACTCAACATTCAGTCCAACAATGGTGAAAATAAGCCCCAAATACAAACTAGAGGTGAGTCTTCTAGAGGTGGCAGATTTGGAAGAGGCAGAGGTCGAAACCAACGTGGCAGATCTGGAAGAGGCACAAATGGCGGAAGATGGAATGAAGCATCAAACAAATGGTGCAGAATTTGTAACAGCGGCACTCATGACGAGAAGGAGTGTTGGAACAAAGGCAAACCGCAATGTCACAATTGCAAGAGATTCGGGCACCTTCAAAAGGATTGTCGTCTTGCAAATCAGCAACATGCTTCGTACGCAGAAGGAGAATCTGATGAAGGAAATTTGTTTTTTGCTTGTCAAAAAGCATTGCATGAAGAAGGTAAAAATGTTTGGTATTTGGACAGCGGCTGTAGCAACCATATGACCGGACATAAGGAAGCATTTATAAACATTGATTCTTCATTTGCCTCAAAAGTTAAATTGGGCAATGGAGAACATGTCGAAGTGAAAGGGAAAGGAAGCATTGGAGTCACCACAAAGCAAGGAAGCAAAGTCATGCATGACACGCTTTATGTGTCAGAATTAGACGAAAATTTGCTTAGCATTGGACAACTTTTGGAGCACGGCTATTCTCTAAACTTTGAGAATAGAGAGTGCAGAATTTTTGACTCAGAAAGAAGAAGTGTTGTCGTTGTGAAGATGACTAGCAACAGGAGCTTTCCACTATCTTTCAACTATGAGAAAAATGTAAGCTTGATGGCCAGAGAAGAGAATGACTCGTGTTTATGGCACAGGAGACTTGGGCATTTGAATTACGAAAGTCTCAAGTTACTCTATCAAAAGAAGATGGTGTATGGGCTACCAAGAATCGAAGAAAAATCTGGTGTGTGTGAAGGATGTGTCCTAGGCAAACACCACCGGCAACCATTCCCAAAAGAAAGTGCATGGAGAGCCAAACAAGTGTTGGAACTTGTACACACAGATGTGTGTGGTCCTATGAATACTTTGTCTCATGGCAAAAACAGATACTTTATCTTGTTTATTGACGACTTTACCCGCATGACTTGGGTATATTTCATGAGACAAAAATCTGAAGCGTTTGTAATCTTTAAGAAGTTTAAAGCATTAGTTGAAAAACAAAGTGGCCGATTTATAAAAATGCTGAGAAGTGATCGAGGGAAGGAGTACACCTCAAATGAATTTCACAAATTTTGTGAAGATGAAGGTGTTGAAAGACAGCTCACTGTTGGCTATACACCTCAGCAAAATGGTGTATCTGAAAGAAAGAACCAAACTGTGATGGAGATGGCGAAATCTATGCTACTTGAGAAAGGTTTACCTAAAACCTTTTGGCCCGAGGCCGTTAACACTGCTGTGTATTTGATGAACAGGTGTCCAACAAAGGCAGTGTGGAAAAAGACTCCATTTGAAGCTTGGAGTGGAAGAACACCGTCGGTGAACCATCTTAAAATTTTTGGATGTGTTTGCTATGCTCAAATTCCTAAACAAAAGAGGACAAAGCTGGAAGAAACAAGTGAAAGATGTGTTTTTATTGGCTATAGTTCCATGTCAAAGGGCTATAGACTTTACAACTTGAAAAGAAACAAGGTGATCATTAGCCGGGATGTTGTATTTGATGAGAATGCTTCTTGGAAATGGGAAGAAGACAAAATGAAGGAGAAAACAGTCCCTGCAATCATATTACAACAACAAAATTCAGCACCTGAGAATGAGCAACCAGCTCCATGTACACCAAGTTCCTCATCCTCTCCAAGTTCACCAAGTTCAAGTTCATCATCTCCCAGCTCAACTCCAATAAAATTGAAGGATTTGAGTGATATTTATGCAAGATGTAACTATTGTGTTGTGGAACCAGACAATTTTGATGAAGCAGTCAAAGAAGATGTTTGGAGGAATGCGATGCAAGAAGAGATAAATGCCATTGAGAAAAATGAAACATGGCAGCTAGTTGAGAAGTCAAATGACAAAGAAGCTATTGGAGTAAAGTGGGTGTACAAATTAAAGCATAATCCAGATGGGTCAATTCAAAGAGCCAAGGCTAGATTGGTAGTAAAAGGCTATGCACAACAGCCTGGAATTGACTATAGTGAAACTTTTGCCCCAGTTGCAAGATTGGATACTGTACGAACAATTATTGCATTAGCAGCTCAAAAAGGGTGGAACTTGTACCAACTTGATGTGAAGTCAGCTGGTTTGGCTACACAACAATCATTGTGGTTGAGAAGAATTCTTGAAGATATCGGAGAAAAGCAAGAAGAAAGTCTGCTGCTCCACTGTGACAATAAATCAGCAATAGCCATGGCGAAGAATCCTGTTTTCCACAGTCGAACAAGACATATTAATATAAAGCACCACTTCATTCGAAGTGTGATCGAAGATGGTGATGTGCAGTTAGTGTTCTGCAATTCAGAAGAGCAGCTTGCAAACATTTTTACTAAAGCACTACCAAGAGGAAGATTTCAGCAACTTAGAGAAGCAATGGGAGTTAAAGAGCAACACATTAAGGGGGAGTGTTAAAATTAATGTGTTGTAACCACCACTATGAGTAAGCATTATGAAAGAAGTGCAAAAGAGTTGTAACCATCATAATATAATTACTGTCTTTATTTAGAGTTATGTTAGAATTGTATCATTAAGATTGAGAGAACCAAAGAGTCCTCATCTTAATTAGCATCTTATTGTCTTCTAAGTCAGTTTTGATTCAAGCCTATATAAAGGCTTTGTAATGTTAAGAAAGATATATCAGTTGGTGGTGAATTCAGTAAAATAGCATATTCAAAGCATATCTTCCACCAGTGGAAGTATAGTGAAAAAAGTGTCCAGTGCAATTTTAAAGCATATCTTCCACCAGTGGAAGTATAGTGCAAAAAGTGTCAAAAACCAGTTTTCCTCTGCAGAATTCTGTAACACTATAATTTATAACATACCATCTCTAGAATACCACCAACAGAAACTCATCGTAACTCAATCGGCGTATGTCATAAAACCAACGAATTCGTAAAAACTAACCACATCAAAATCGAGTGCATTGATGATTCATCGTCGGAAAAAGATGTTGTTGTTGATTTCTCACTTTTAACAAATGCGGATGAAAACGAAGCACCGGAAGTGAAAAATAAACGATTACCGTTTTCTTCAGGAACTTCAGGACCTCCAAAAGTGTCATGTTAACGCATGAGAATTTAGTATAGTTGACGGTGAAAATCCTCACCAATACATTAAAGAAGATGATGTGTTACTGTGTGTCTTACCTATGTTTCATATCTATGCGTTCAATTCGATTTTACTGTGTGTGATTCGTTCTGGGGCTGCGATGTTGTTCTGGTGCTCTGACTTTAATATTGGAGAAATTTAAAGTTTTGAAATTGATTGAAAAGTATAAACCGACCGTAGTGTTGTTTGTGCCACCTATATAAAGAGTATAAAGTTACATGCAATTTTAATTATTTAGTTGTTGTTATGTCAAATTTGAGCATAAAGCTCGATCACTTAATTTGCCTAACGAGGATACATATATTGGCATGGATGGCCATCCGACAGGTGGCGGGTTCACGGTTTTATTATTATTTTTATACAAAAATGTAGACCAAAATCATGTCCATATTAATGTAATTGACTGAAGTAGAGTCCATATTAACGATTTTGTTTACCAGACATGACAATGGTTTGATTTTCGATTCAACCGATTTAACTAATCCATCCTGTTCTTATTACTTTCATAATTATCCATCTTATATTTAATACAAGGTATGAATTATAATATTATAAGTTTATTATTATATATTCTTATTTATTTTTTGTATATAGAAAAATTATAAGAGTATAGCTAAATATATTTTTGTTTAACATGACAACATAAACTTGAATGTATGTTTTAGATAATGACTAGTATAAAATAAATGTATCGATATTAAAGGAAGAAATATTTTAATTTTTAAATTTAGGTGGGGCAATGTTGATAAATCCATTAATTGAATATAGATTAAGGAATTAAAATACGTAAAAAAAAATATTTTATAAATTAAAAGAAATAAATACAATAAAAGAGTAAAATGAGATATCTTCCTTAAATTATTTTAGGTCAAAAATATTTAAGATAAATAAATATTTTTTTACTTGTAAAAAATACTAAAAATAATGAATAAAATTTCTGTAAAAAAGTAACAGAGTTTTATAATAGAAAAAATGGGTCATGCACTGAGGGTGTAAAATATTCTTGCACTGTCAATCAATCACTATCATATATTCAATTAAAACATTTTTTATGACATTTAAAAGATAAATTTTTTTTTAACCAAAAAATATATTAATTCAAAAAAACTTTACAAACATGGTCATCCAAAGGATTCAGCCCAAACCTATCAACCCTATAGCATTAAATTGGCTATATGCATACCAATTTTCCTATTTTTCCAACCTCTATACACAATATTATCAATAATTCTTTCTAAGGTATTCTTGCTATAATTTTCTTTAATAAAAACGGTTGCATTCCTATACAACCACACTTCATGTACAGTTTCAGTCACCACCAGTTGGAACAATCGAGCCCTCCATCCTTTACCCTTAGCATGAGCAAGGATCCATTGTATGTCTTTGCTCCAAACATGAGGCTGATGACAAATACCAAGCCAATGCATAATTCCAGACCAAATACCAGCAGTTTTGACACAGGAAAAGAACACATGATCAGCATTTTCTTCCTCTTGACCACACATGCTGCACACCGAATCGCCAATAATACCAAATCTACAAAGCCTCTCCTTTGTAGCTAAATGACCATGACAAAGCAGCCATAATCGCAAATTTAAAAGATAAATTTTTTAAAGAATTAAAATCGCAAATTTTTTACCAATATAATATACTTTTTCAAAAAAAATCTCAATATAATCTACATTTCAACAAAATTTTCAATCTATCCAACCTTTCAAAAAAAACTAGGACAAAATACCCACGAAGGTCTGTTTTATTTATTCAAAACAAATTCTTAGTTGTTAGCCAACCTAAAAAAGTTAAGAGTATGTTTGGATGAAGCATTTTAATGAGGTAATGTAATGTTTTGAGGGAATTTAAAATGATTTGTATAAAATTTATTCTTTGGATACAAAAATGAAGAATTTGTTAAAATGATGGAAATCTATGAAATATTTTATCTAAGTTAAATTTAATCATTTTGAAATGACACAAAAAATTAAAGAATTTGAAATTCCTCCCATATTCCATAGAATGTGTCTGTTACTATTATTTTTTTAAAATTTTACTAATTGGTCTTCATATTTTCTAAAATTACAAAATTGACCTCAAAAATTTTCAAAAAATTGCAAATCGGTGCTTAATTTTTAAAATTTACAATTTAGTCCTTCAAATTTTTTAAAATTATAAATTGGTCCCTATTTTTCAATTTTTTAATTTGGTCCAAAAACTTTAAATTTTATAAAAAATGACCTCAAAATTTTAACAATGAATTATTTTAATATTCCATCCAAACAAATAATTTAAAAATGAATGAATTTCAATTGAATTATTTGAATTGCTTTGAATTTTAAATTCTTTTAAAATTTTAAATTATCTCATCCAAACACACTCTAAGGGTGTTAAAGAACATTCCGTGCCGTATATATGTGAGTGAGAAATTTGAAACGCAATATAATACTTTTATTATAGGAACTTGTGAGAGAATGAATAATTATTCTTTTATATATATATATATATATATATATATATATATATATATATATATATATATATATATATATATATATATATATATATATATAAATAATGAAGGTAGTTTAATGTTTGTCCAATTGATCAAACATAACTACAACATGTCCAATAAGAAATGCATAGATATAACTACAACATGTCCAATAAGAAATGCATGGATATAGAGAAAATGAGATTAGAGTGATTCTAAAAGGTAACATAGGAAGTGCATGCATAGAAGAAATTAATAAAAAAAGAGTGATCGTAAAAACTGACATCTAAAATATAAATGAAATGATATAAATGAGATTACATGACATAAAATATTAGACGTGTGAACCAACACATTTGGAGTTATTCTAAGAAGTGACGTGTAAAATTCTTGCATAGAAAGAACATGAAAAGATTATGATTCTACAAAGTGACACATAAAAATACAAATGACGTGGTAAAAATAAAACTATATCACGAATGAAATTTTTGTGTTGAACAAATTTGGGGGTTGATTTAGTAAACTATAATAAATTATTTGATATGAAACTCTACTTGATAATTACAATATGTAAATTATTAGATATGAAACTCTTCTTGATAATTACACTACGAAATGCATGTATGTAAAAAAATGAAATGAATGTGATTCTAAGAAGTGGCATAAAAAATGAATGAATAGCAAGTAAATAAGAGGAGTGATTATAAGAAATGACATAGAAAATGAATGAATAACAAGTAAATCAGAGGAGTGATTATAAGAGGTTATGCCGAAATATCTAAATGAGGTAACAAATAAGGTTACATAACTCGGCAACTTTATTTTTTTTAATTATTTTTAATGACGTCATAGGCTTAGTTAATTTTATTTTTTTTAATTATTTTTAATGACATGGCAAGCTGTATTGAACAAGTGATTTAGTAATTGCAAAAGAGCACCACCAACCATTAGGCTATTTGCTAGTGGTGTCTTAATTCTTGCAATAAATATATATATATATATATATATTATACTCTCTCCATCTCACAATAGGTGTCATATTTCCTATTTTTATTTGTCTCAAATTATTTATCTATTTATAATACCAATGTGATATTTATTATTTATTTCCATTTAACTTACCTTTATTTATTATATTTTAATTCATTTAAATATTCCACCACCTATTATTAATAAAGTTATTTTAGTAAATGAGACTTATTTTATCATTTAAATCAACATAATTAATCATATTTTTAAAAGTGTGAAAATCTCAAAGAGGACACCTATTGTGAGACGGAGGGAGTAATAATTTCTAAAAACATGTTTATTAAATATTTATTACATGAATTGCATATTTAACGTTAATATTTAAATTATTGTAACATATATATTAAAAAAATATTAAATACCATTGATATATAAAAATGTTGATATTTAAATAACTTTAAATATTTAAATTACTAATTAAAATAACGTTAATAAATTATTTTAAATAAATTTATTAAATTAATGTATTAAATTAGTTTATTACATTAGTTTAAAAGTAAAATTATTTTTTTAAAATATAGCCTATAAAACATGATTAACAGTATTTTTTAAAATATAGTCTATAAAATATGACTAAATTAATTTGGCTCAGTATTTTTTAAATTAGTTTATAAAATGTAGCCTATAAAATAAGACTAAATTAATTTGGTTCAGTATTTTTTTAAATTAGTTTATAAAACATAGCCTATAAAACATGACTAAATTAATTTGGTTCAGTATTTTTTAAATTAGTTTATGTAATTAAAAACAAACTAAATTAAAACCAAATTAAACTAATTTAAATTAAAACTAAATTAATTTATTTTATAATAATTTAGTTTATATTAATTTATTTTAATTTAATTTAGTTTAGTTTAATTTATTTTATATTTTATAATTTAATTACCTTTAATTTAATTTAGTTTAGTTTAATTTAGTTTATATTTTATAATTTAATTAAATTTAACAGTAAAATAAATATTAATTGTAACGGTATTGACTAATAATAATGTTAACTAATAATTATATTATAACTATTATATTTTAACTAATATATTTTATAGGGTTAATACTACTTTACCCCTGCCATATAAGCGAGATTCGGTTTACCCCCTCTAAAAAAAAACTTATTGGACAAACCTTGCAAAATAAAGATTCCATCAAATTTGACCCTGATCAGTTTTTTTGGCCAAGATTCTTAGAATCTTGCCTACGTGGCATTTTTGGTAGTGCTGACTGTACAGCACATTGCTTATGTGGCACAGTCAGCACTGCCACGTGGAATTTATTATTTTTTTTAATTTTTTTTTGAAAATTTTTTTTTAATAAAAATTTAATATTTTTTTTATTAAATTTTTTTTATTAATTTAGTTGATTTTTAAATTTATTTTTTTAAAAAAAAAATTAATATTTCTTTTACGTTTTTATTATATATAAATTATAAAAAAATTGGAAAAATTAAAAAAAATTTACGTTTTTATTAATTTTTTTATAAATTTTTTTTCCAAAATTGTTTTACTGTTTTTTTTATTATTTTTAAAATTTATTTTTATTATATATAAATTCGCAGGTATTTTCAAATCCGTAGGTAAATCCACAGGTATTGTCAAATTCGCAGGTAAATCCGCATGTATTTTTAAAGGTAAATCCGCAGGTAATTTAAAATTCGTAGTTAAATTCGCAGGTATTGTCAAATCCGTAGGTAAATCCGCAGGTATTTTTAAATCCGTAGGTAAATCTGCAGGTATTGTCAAATTCGTAGGTAAATCCGCAGGTATTGTCAAATTCGCAGGTAAATCCGTATGTATTTTTAAAGGTAAATCCGGAGGTAATTTAAAATTCGTAGTTAAATCCGCAGGTATTGTCAAATCCGTAGGTAAATCCGCAGGTATTTTAAAATCCGTAGGTAAATCCGCAGGTATTGTCAAATTCGTAAGTAAATTCGTAGGTATTGTCAAATTCGCAGGTAAATTCGCAGGTATTGTCAAATTCGTAGGTAAATCCGCAGGTAAATTCGCAGGTATTGTCAAATTCGTAGGTAAATCCGAAGGTATTGTCAAATCCGTTGGTGAATCCGCAGGTACTGTCAAATATTTTTTAAAAACGTAAAAAAATATTAAATTTTTTAAAAAAAAATATTAATTTTTTTATAAAAAAAATATTAATTTTAAAAAAAAAAAATTTTAAAAAAAAATTTTAATTTTTTTTAAAAAAAAATATTAATTTTAAAAAAAAAAATAAATTCCACGTGGCAGTGCTGACTGTGCCACATTGCTTATGTGTTGTACAGTCAGCACTACCAAAAATGCCACGTAGGCAAGATTCTAAGAATCTTGGCCAAAAAAACTGATCAGGGTCAAATTTGATGGAATCTTTATTTTGCAAGGTTTGTCCAATAAGTTTTTTTTTTAGAGGGGGGTAAACCGAATCTCGCTTATATGGCAGGGGGTAAAGTAGTATTAACCCTATTTTATAATTTAATTAACTAATATATTAACTAATTTATTTTATAATTTAATTAACTAATATATTAATTAATAACGTTAACAATAATTAACTAATATATTAAAAATAAATTAGTTAATATATTAGTTAATAAAACATTATTAATTAATAATAATAATAAAATATATATTAAAACATAAGGACCTAAATAAATATTTAGTAAACATGTTTTTAGAAATTATTATAATATATACACTTAATGCATGAATTAAGACTACCGAATCAAATAGCCTAGTGTTTGGTGGTGCCTCTTTGCAATTACTAGGTCATGTGTTCAATACTCTTGGGAGACAAATTTTGCTTCGTAGATTTTGAAATGCGGCTGTACCAAGCGGCTTTTTTAGTGTATCAGCTATTTGAGCAAAGGCAGACACATGTTGAATATCAAGTTTCTTGGCCACAACTCTTTCACGCACAAAGTGTATATCTAATTCAATGTGTTTGGTCCGTGCATGCTGGTCCGCGCATGCAGGACGGGATTGTGAGCTAAAATAACCGCACTCAAACTGTCACATAATAGTGTGGGAGGGTAAAACGGAATCTTCAGCTCAGTTAAAAGAGATTCTAACCACATAAGTTCAGACGTAGTGTGCACGAGAGCTCTATATTCGGCTTCCGTGATGGATTTGGCTACAAGATACTGTTTCTTGGAGCTCCACGGGACAACATTAAGACCAAAGAATATGCATGATACTGAGGTGGACCTTCGGTCATCCGGATCACTTGCCCAATCCGAATCACTATAGGCTCTTAAGGAAAAGTTGTGAGCTGAAGGGGATGGGAAGAAGACCAGCCCATATGATATTATGCCACTGAGGTATCTCAAGATCCTCCTTACTGCAGTCCAATGGGGATCACGAGGTGCTGCCATAACCTGACAGGCTTTATTGACACTATATGATATATCAGGTCTGGTTAGTGTCACATACTGCAAGGCACCTATAATGGACCTGTAAAGCTGAGGATCAGAAAAAGAGCTGATCACCATGTTTGTTGAGTTTGCAAATGCTGAGCATGGGAGTTGGCACACCATTGGCATTAGGCATGTGAGCTCTTTCAAGGAGATCTCTGATGTACTTGGCTAGTGTAAGCAGCAGAGAACCATTTTCCTGAGAGATAAATTCATTACCTAGGAAATATTCTGGTTTTCCTAGCCTCTTTAGAGCAAAGGCTTTATGAAGTTTAGTAATTAAATCATGCACTAGGGAAGCAGATGAACCTGTTAGAAGGATGTCATCAACATACACTAAGGAATAAAGTGTGATACCTTGTTTGGAGTAGACAGAGAGGGAGTGATCACATCGTGAATGAGTGAAGCCAAACTGAAGTAAGGCCTGAGTCGGTTTGTCATACCATGCCCGAGGGGCTTGTTTAAGTCCATAAAGAGCCTTGTGAAGTTTACACACCAGATCTTTGTTTTAATGAATGAAGCCTGGTGGTTGAACCATGTACACCTCTTCTTGAAGTGTACCATTGAGAAAGGCATTGTTGATTTCGATTTGTTGCATTTCCCAATTGTATGTTAGTGCCAGACTAATGATGACTCTGATTGTTGTTGGCTTCACAACTGGAGAGAAAGTCTCATTAAAATCAAAGCCTTGTTGTTGATGAAAACCCTTAGCAACTAATTTCGCTTTGTATTTATTGATACTTCCATCAGGGTTTTCCTTTACCTTAAAAACCCACTTATATCCAACTGCCTATCTATGAGGAGGTAAGTTTGTGAGTGTCCATGTTTGGTTAGCCATGAGGGCTTCATATTCAACTTTCATAGCTTGAGTCCATTCAGGTTGTTGTAAGGCCTGTTTCACACTGGTTGGTTCTGTGTGGGCTATAAAGACCTTTGGTTTTGAGTGACCAATCTTTGCTCTAGTTAACATAGGGTGTTCATTTTGTAGGAGAGAAGGTGGAGGTTGCAGGCTGTGAAAAGAAGGGGAAAGAGATGTCTCATAAGAGTTTGATGGTAATTCTGATAAGGTGTGTGTAGGTGTGTTTGTAGATGAAAGGTTGGCATTATGTGTTAATTTTTGTGATTAGACAGATAACTCATTGGTGGACCCCGTGTTTGGGGAAGTAAGGATAGGTGAAGAAGGTAAAGTCCCATTAGGAGACAAAGGTCCATTAGGTAATAGAGCTGATTGCAGGTTTGGTGTAGATATATCAGGCAGACTAAGGCCACTGTCAGATGAATTGAAAGGTTGATTAGATGTTGTAGCAGGTAACTCTTGGGACTCTGTACCTGTTGACTGAGGAACTTGTGCAGTAGGACAAGGTAGAGACAATGGTGAAGTGTTTGGACTGTACTGGACTTGACATGAAACAACGTTGGATAAGGAAAATTATGGTCATCAAATTTAACATCTTTGGACACATAAATTCTACCACTAGGGCTTAGGCATTTGTAGCCTTTGTGTTGTGGAGAAGGCCCTAGATACACACACTCTACACTTCTGAGTTCTAGTTTGTGTTGTTTATAGGGTCTCAACAATGGAAAGCATGAGCACCCAAGTCGTCGCTTATCATCGTGATTGTTATGATAACTTATCATCATAACAATCATGATGATAAGTGACGATAATGAGGTAGACTCATCCCATAATTAGATTTTATTCAAATTACACTATAAGATATTATAATAGCAGAGAGAGTAATAGAGAAAATCTGCATATTATGTTATTATTCATTATGACTTCAAGATACAATAGTGAGTCTTATATACATGATTACAATTGTATAGTTTGTTAGCCTTTCATAACTACTTGCTAACAAACTCTTAACTGAAATCTATATCTCTAACATAAGAGAATATATCGATGTTATGAAAGAATCAGGTCATTGAATCACATTCTAAATGCTAAAGAGCGTGAACAAAATGATGAGATGCAAGCAATCCAGAAAACATTGATTTATATAAGTTGGTTTTTAAATGCAACATAATATTCAGATTATAATTTTCTATGTCAATTTAAATAAATGTATTTTCAATGAAAGGTTAGTGAAACAAACAATCTACATAGAATATAATAAACTCAAACAACATCATACAATAGAACCAGATATTATAAATTTGTGAGCAATGAAAAAAATATATTATAAATTTCCAGGACGAACCTTTTATTGAAACTAATCGTGGAACAGGAATCAATTCTGAAGTTTATCTAGTTTGAGAAGCAATGAAAAATAAATATAAGGATGAAGAAGCTTACACAACAGCTTCATACTTTTTATATTTCTTCTCATTGTATCTCAAACTAGATAACGTTTGTTGTCGCTGTTGTTTCTTCATTTACTAAAATGTGTTAGTTCTTGTTGAGTCCTACAATAACCATGAAAAACATACAAGGTGGATGAAGTTTCCATCATAGCTGCATGCTTCTTGTATTTTTTTTTCCCTAGCTACACAAATAATATGTACCATAGCCAAAGTATGATCTTTGTTAAGGTAGTGAAGACGAATATGAAAAAATATGAATAATTAATCAACAAAAACAACATGCAACGAACGAGATAATAGGGAACTATCTAACGATAGGATGTATGAAGATGAATACCTTAATGTATGAAGCAGAAGATTCACGGCTAATGGCAAAGAAGAAGAGAAAAATGGGTGCTAGGATTTCACTATGAAGGAAACAGCGCTATTGCCAATAAGTGAGAGTTAATTCGATTATATATGGGTAAATTATTTCACAAAGGTTATCTATCAACCGTATTGGTAAGTATTTATTTATTATAAATATATCACAACGGTGGAACGTACCAACCGTATTGGTAAGTATTTACTTATTTCAAAATATTGGTAAGTATTTAAAATGTCATTTTAGGTATTTTATTTATTTAAGGAAAAAAATTTGATATCTAAATTTCAAAAAATCACTTAATTTTGGAGATCTAAATTGACTAAGTTTTGATCTTCAATAATGTATATTTATGTTATAGGATGTCAAAATTATTAACCAAGTTTGATGACTGCTAAAAAATATTTTAAGTACCTGATTGTTTAATGCAGTAATGAAGTTGGTTAATGCAACATCCAGGTATTAAAAATAATTTTTAGCTGTCATCAAACTTGGTTAATGCAGTATAAAAACTTGGTTAATGCAGTAATGAAATTGGTTAATGCACGTCCGTACATGAACAGTGTTGTCCGTAATTTTTAAAATAAAAAATATTTTTTATAAATATTATTATTTTATTTTAAAAAATATTGTTCAGTGTATAAATACGGTGAACAGTGTTTGGTGTAAGTATTGGTGTATAAATATGGTGTAAGAATAACATTACTCATATTTACAAACTGAAATTCCACGACAAGTTTTTCGGCAACCGTACAATTTTATATATATATATATATATATATATATATATATATATATATATATATATATATATATATATATATATATATATATATATATATATATATATATATATATATATATATATATATATATATAATCTTCTTATTGTTTCAACAAAATAAGATTATTAAGCTGTAGCAAGATATAATTTTCCAAAATCGAATAATAGCTATAAAATATATCTAACTAGGCTCTAATACTAATGGATGGATTTAACTGAATCAAATAGATATAAGTTATAGCATATTATTATACTATACAGTAAACAAGAACAGGGCCGGTGGAAAAGCTGTGCAAAGAGACCTCTTGCACAGGGCCTCATAATTCATAGGGCCTCATAATTCAGCAGTTATAATGGTATTTACTATGATATTGTTGACATTTATAACATTTATAGGATCAAATCATTCATTCTTACTTGATTAAAATTCATTATATATATATATATCAAAACCAACGTCATAAAGTTTCATCAATATATGATAACCGCCTAATGCTTTTTTTTTATTTATTTAATAATATGACAGAGATTAATGGCATAGATTGGTGCTTTTTTTAAATTTTATAATCTTTTTATTTTTAATTATGTTAATTTTATTTATTCAGTTTTAATTATTGGGGACAACTTCATTACCCATCACAAAAAGTTGGGTAGTCTACCTTCAACCAATCACATAATGCCATTTAAGTTTAACACATTTAATTATTTATTGAATGCTACAATTATTTGTTATTTTCAAAGCATTTTACATGGGAGGTAACCTTACCCAACTTTTTGAGTTGGGTAAATAAGAATTCACCATAATTATTACTTTATCATATATATATATATATATATATATATATATATATATATATATATATATATTAGCTTTATACTACCGGTTTAGTCTGGTTCGGGAGTGCGGGGGATCGAACCGTGGTTCTCCCTACCAAATTCAGCGTCAAACACCACTGGACCAACTAACGATTGGTTATTGTAAAATACTTTAAAACAAACATTTAAGCAACAACTAAATTTAAAAACACTATTATATTAATTTAAATTAAAAACGTGTTTAACTGTAAATAGATCATTCTATAGTAAATTATAAGAAAATTTCAACAAATTAAAAGGGTTAAAACTCTATTTGCAAAATATTTTTAAGCGATCATATTTAATCCAGAAAATAAATATATGTCAAAAAGTATAATACTTAAAATAATTCATATGATGAATTTTTCATCCAAAATTTGATAATAATATTAAGATGAAGAGAAAGATACCTATGTTAAACAATGATTCTTGTTAAAATAGAATATCAATGCATAAATACTTAAGAGTATTAGGAAATTTCTTTACCCACCTCCCTCTTTTCTGGGTCACTTCTGGTGAAAAACCCAAAATACCCTCACTTCGGAAATGCATTTCCGAAACGCTTTTTTTTTTTTCAAAATTTGTCTTATTTCGGAAATACACTTCCGAAAATACGAAAAAAAGGTGATTTCGGAGATGCATTTCCGAAAACACCCCTTTTTTGGGTTTTCGGAAATGCATTTCCGAAAACACCTTTTTTTTGGGAGGGGTGTCTTCGGATATACACTTCCGAATTTTTTTTGGGAGGGGGGTGTCTTTGGATATACACTTCCGAAATATTACAAGACCAAATTGGTCTTGGAATGTTTCGGATATACACTTCCGAAAGAATTCAATAATTATTAAAAAATTAAAATCAAGGTGAATCAATACAATTAATAGGTATAAAATCAAGGTGAATCAATACAATTAATAGGTATAAAATTTCCTAAACAATTTCAAAGTTAAAAATTATTTTACTAACTTATATAAATCAAAAACATCTTAATTTCATAAGTAAATTTTAAATTATTTAAAATTAAATATAATATATAAATATAAATATAATATATATATTATAAATTAAAACATTAATTGTTTTAATTTTTATAATTATTATATAAATGTATAAATATATTTATAATTAATATATAATAATTATTATATAAATATATAATAATTTTTATAAATATATAATAATTATTATAATTATTATATAAATATATAAATATATAAATTAAAACACTCATTTTTTAAAATTATTTTTGTAAATATATAAATATATAATAATTATTATAAATATATAAATATATAAATAAAAAATTATAACTCATTTTGTAAGTGAAATTATTTTAATTATTTTAATTAAACTTATTTTAAATTTTAAAATATGAATCAAAATAGAAATATATAATAATTATTATTCATAACTCATAAATTATATCAAAATATATAATTATTATTATTCATTACTCATAAATTATATCAAATTTATGATAATTGAATTAATTAATATCCTAAAATTAATTTTTGGGATTTTTTTAGATTTTTTTTGTTGTTTCGGAGATGCATCTCCGAATTAGTCAAAATCCCAATTTTTGGAATTTTTTCAGAAATGCACTTCCGAAGTCTGGAAAAATTTAGGAAAAAAAATATTTCAGAAATGTATTTCTGAAGCGGGGTAAAATGGGATTTTCGCGGGGGTGACCCCCATAGGGAGGTGGGTAAAGAAAAAATCGAGTATTAAGCATCATGGATATATATATATATATATATATATATATATATATATATATATATATATATATATATTACAAATAAAAAAATATATTACAATTTAGAGGGTTGCCCTATTTTTATTAAGGGCCCAATTATAATAATAGAACGGGGCCTCCAGATTATTTGAGACGGCCCTGAACAAGAATAATTAGAACAGTCTACTTTATAGGATTCGAGAAACTACCGTCGGGGAGAGTGAATATGAGAGGATTATTACCCTCATTGTCGTTTAGGGTTTTCACTATATATTAATCGTCTAATAGAACAACGCTTAAATAATCAAACGGATGAGGGAGGGACATCTCATTGGGCTTAACTGAATGGTCAAATTCATCACGGTTCATTCAGACACAAAACTCAATCAAACAATTCATCAATAGTGTTTAATAATGATTGACCATAATATAATTAGTTAATAATTAATTATGTCATCCATATTTGATTAATTAAATAATTAATCTAACAAAATCGACTATTCTTAATGGATTTAGAAACACATAAATCTATATCTCTCAACCTCTTGGTTTTGATGAGGACCGTGAAAATCTTGATTTTGTTTTTGAACATTTATGGTCTCAAATAAGCTCTTAGAGCTTGGTATAAGTGCTTTAGTGTAATTTTTATGAAACAAAATTTAATCGTGGTAAAATAGATACTACTTTATTTATAATACATAAATTAAAACATCTTTCATTAGTTTAAACTTAAGCTGATGATACTATATATGAATCCAGTAACAAATCACTTTATAAAATGACCTCAAGACTAAGAGAATACTACTTTTATCGGCTAAATACTTTTTTTAGTCCTTTACCTATACCTCTAGGTTAATTTTGGTCCCTTTTCTTTTAAAACGACTAATTTGATCATTATCTTTCAAAAATGTGGCACGTTTGTCCTTTCTATGACATCTAGTCAAAGTCAAAACTGGGTGCCAAATGACGCTGATTTTACCAAGGTAGAAGCCACAAGTATGCCACGTGATAAATGAAATTTATTAAAGAATACAAAACAAATTCTTTCCCTTTTCTGGGTTTCTAAAACTTTCTTCTTCCTTTTTCTCTCTTCTTCTATGTTTTTCTTCCACCAACCAACCAACCAAAGAACTTCTAGTATTTTTTTTTTCTGCATCAAAATTAAACTAATGGTTAAAGGTACCATGTTGTTATGTTAAAACCAAAATCAATGCTTCCAAGTTTTTATGATTTTCATTGCATAAAATTGATGGTTAAAGGTACGGTTCAGCAAAGCTTCACATCCTGCACATATGAGATTTGAGATTTGGTGAAAATGAATTTTTTGAGTTTTAATTTAGAAAAAAAATAATAATTAATAACCAAATGGGACGGTGCATCTATGAGGCACGGTGGGGCGATTCAAATGGGTTTTGTTGTTATTGATTTGGAATGAAGAATGATTCAAATGGGTTTTGTTGCATCTAGAAAAAGATGATTCAAATGGATTTTTCAGAACGTGAATTTATGGTTGAAATGAAAATTTGGGAAGAAGATTTGACACATCCAATTTCCTTACTTCGGTGAGATATGATGGCGAATTTCAGATTATCAATATTTTTCATAATTCACTTGCATGCATAAGTCATTTATTGTTAAAGTTTTCAAATTATCATGCATAAAAATATTTGATTCAAATGCATAAAATGCTTATTTTTTATCATGTATTGCAAAATTTATTTCTCATATTTGAATCATTTTAAATCACTTTCAAATATATTATTTTTCATGTTTGAACCATGTTAAGTCACTTTCAAATATAATCTATTTACTTGGATAAATCAATAGATGTTGCATTAGGTTGGTTCAAATAATTAGACAAATTACCATGCATAAAAATTCTTGATTCAAATGCATAATAAAATAAAATAATTTTTTTTTGACACATAAAATATTTTTTTTTAAAAACTGTCAGTACTTTTTAAGTCAGGTTTGGTTAACTGACTTAACAAAACCTGATGCTGTTTAAAATTTAAATAATTATTTGAAATTCAAAATTGCTGCGAACTTGTTAAGTCAGTATCCGTTTGAACCGACTTAAAAAGTCCTGTACGGATTTGGAAAAAAACAACAACTTTTTAACACTTTTTCATGCATCTTTTCATGAATCTTTTTTTATTTTAAGATGGCATTTGTTCATGATATTTTTTCATAAATTCACCATGATTTATAAAGGTGTTATGCTCTTATAAATACATTAAATTTCAAATTACAAATCACCTCTTCCATTGCAATTAACATCATTATATTCATTCATTTTTAAAATCAAGTGTTTTGATACTTCAACTTTTATTGAGAATTTTTCTACCTGTGTTCTTCATATTATTTCAGAAAAAAATTTCTCTCATTCATAAACACTTGAGTACTAATATATCTTTATAAATTGTTTGTTTGGAAGGGAAGATCAATCTTAGTGATTGATACATATTCATCAATTTTATTACTCAAATATATTTCCAGATTTTGGTTATTATTGACTTGCTATCCAGGATTGTTGGAAGCAAGGATTTTTTATTAGTGAGAGGATTGTTCTCATAATCAAGTTAGTAAATCTAAGAGGATTGTTCTTGGTGGTTGAAATCTTGTTGTCCAGGATTGTTCTTGGTGGTTGAAATCTTGTTGTCCAGGATTGTTGTAAACAAGTGAGTCATTAAGGAAGGATTGTTCTCTTATTGTACTTAGTGAAAATTCAAGAGGATTGTTCTTGGTGTTTGTGTAGGTCTTATACAAGTCACAAACAATAGTAAAATCTCTTTCATATTGAAAGGGGACTGGAATACTCTCAGATTGTAAGGAAACCAGTATACATCTTTGTGTCCTTTATATTTCTACACTATATTGCTTTCATAATCTTCACCATAAACCAGAAAAATAATATTTTTCATCACTAAAACCAGATAATTTTTCAAAGTCCTAATTCACCCCTCTTAGACGCACTCCTAAACTTACATGAAATAAATAACCACTTTTAGAATAACGATATGTGGGTTGTGTAATGCTCCAACAACCTTTCAAAGGTTCATGACACAATTTTTTTATTTTATTGAAAATTTCTTGGATATTCAAACATATGAAATATTCAAGAAATAAAAGATACATTCAAAATTTAACTAACTAAAGAAACATATGAATATCAAACATTCAAACTCATTAGAAAACGACATATTCAACAATCATATAAAATAGAATAAATAAGAAATACTAAACATCTTTTTAATTTTTAAAACTCATTTAATATCATACTAATACATATCATCCATTTGCTGCCATCTATTACCTTATAGTGTTTTTTTTGTAAACTATAAGGTACATTCAAAACTTAACTAACTAAAGAAACATATGAATATCAAACATTCAAACTCATTAAAAAACGACATATTCAACAATCATATAAAATAGAATAAATAAGAAATATTAAACATCTTTTTAATTTTTATAACTCATTTAATATCATACTAATACATATCATCCATTTGCTGCCACCTATTACCTTATAGTGTTTTTTTTAATTAATAATGAAATATAAATATAATTGGTAATTAATCTTATGATTCTCCTTTAGCAAAAGTTCATTGGTTCTTCAAATATTACTTTTTGTTGTCATACTTCGTTTTCTTCGTTAACTAAGAGAAATTAGCATTGGCGTGATTTTTTTATTGGATCAGTTTAGCCTCTTGCAATTCAGGTTATTTGTGGAGCTGGTAGAAATAATTACTGAATTTTGCATAACAACCGTGTCATACAGTGGTTAATGGGCATTGTAACAAAACCCGTATCCGCCCCAAAGTTAATGAAAAATTTGTTTTGATTCGAATTTTTTCCAATTATAAAATATGGGGATGAGTCGGATAATTTGGACACTGGTACTCATTCTGAACTCGTCCTGTTTATTTTATTGCATATATTATTATATATTTTTTTATAATTTAGAATATTAAATATGTGGTCAAAAGTTGTGGTCAAAAGTTTTTATATTTTAATTTGTATTTATTATTTAAAATATTTGAAATGTATGTATGAATTTTTTTTAAAATTGTTTTATTTTATCATTTATAAAGTAATTTAATTTTGAAAAAAATAAATACTTTTATTAAAAAATTAATTTCACTAAATAGATGGTAGCAAAGCGGAGATATCCAAACCCATTTATATCGAATTTGGATTTTAATTCTTCATCCATGTTTAGGTTTGGGACAGAAAATATAAATTATTTGTGGGAGGTAGTAACCGTCTCCGACTCGCTCCGTTGTCATATCTAGAGGTTAAGTTAGATATGAAACATTAATTAAATATGTCCACTTTTATGGGCTTATGTTTATAAAATGGTGTTTCTCGTCAACGAACATCAAGTGGCTGTAGTTTAGTGGTAAGAATTCCACGTTGTGGCCGTGGAGACCTGGGCTCGAATCCCAGCAGCCACACTTTTTTGAAAAGTTCAAATTTCAAAATTACAGAAACGGTAAAAAGTCAAAAAATTTGAAAGTTAAAACAAAATA